>NW_006399763.1:29697731-29717445 GCF_000299155.1 Elephantulus edwardii | reverse complement strand
CCCCAACCCCAAGGTCACTGCTGTTTTACAGCAGTGGCACCATGCAGTATTTGTCCTTTTGTGACTGAGATACTTCACTCAGAATAATACCCTCCAGGGTCACCCATTTTGAATAATATTGAATGTGTTCCTTGTTTATCAATGCAGCGTAGTATTCCATTGTGTGAATATACCAGAGCTTCTCTATATATTCATTTGTTGATGGACACTTAGGTTGTTTCCAACTCCTTGTTATTGTGGAGAAAGCCAAGACAAACATGGGTGTGAGTATATCTGCTTGGACGTCAGTTATGGTCTCTTTGGGGTATATTCCCAGTAGTGGAACTGCTGGGTCAAATGGTATCTCTATTTGCAAATTTTTGAGAAAGCACCATACCGCCTTCCACAGTGGTTGCACCATTTTACACTCCCACCAACAGTGAAAAAAGGTTCCAGTTTCTCCACAACTTCACCAGCATTTGTTGCGTGCTGTTCCATTAAATTTTGCTATTCTGACTGGGGTGAGATGGTATCTCATAGTTGTCTTGATTTGCATCTCTCTTAGAGCTAGGGATTTTGAACATTTCTTCATGTGCTTGTTAGCCATCTGAATGTCTTCTTTGGTGAAGTGTCTGTTCATATCCTGCTTATCTATGCACTGTTATATCGATTTCTGAATGCTCTTCAGCAATATTTTGCTTACATATTATATTAATGATGTTTTTGATAGTTTTCGTACTCTGTTGGACCACATTTCTTGGGAATAAGAACAAATATGGATCTTTTCCAGTCTGTTCGCTGGACAGCAATCCTCCAAATTTCCTGTTGTAGACTGGTGAGCACATCCAGAGCTGCATCTATTAATTGAAATAAGTCAATTAGTATCCCATTGAATGCTTGAACCTTATTTTTTTGCAATACCTTTAATGCTGCTTCAACTTCTTTCGTGACTTTTGGCTCCTGCTCAAATGGCAGTTAGTGAAATTTTTTAGTATCAGTCGGTTCTTTTTGGTACAGTGACTGTGTATTCCTTTCATCTTCTTTTGATGGACACTTCCTTCCTGGGTCATTCAATATAATGTCCATAGCACCTTTCAATATTGTGACTCAAGGCTTAAATTTGTTAAGTTCTCTCAGCTTGAGATACAAAGAATGAGTTCTTCCCTTTTTGTTTTCCAATTCCATCTCTCTGCACGTTCCATTATAATTTGCTTTGCTATCTCGAGCTGCCCTATAAAATATGTAGCTCCAATTTTAATAGACTTTGAGGCTGTACATAAATACAATGTTTATTTTTGATAGTATGTTATAAAATTTAACCCAGAAAAATTGGCTGTATCTCCCTCTTATTAGTTAATGCTGAAAGAATAAGAAATTGTGTGTGTGTGTGTGTGTGTGTGTGTTATGTATCTTGTACCATTAAGATTCACAATATTTATGAAGGAAGGTAGAAAAGATCAGATAATTAACCAAGCATTAGACAAATAGAAGGGAACATTGAGATTGATTTAAGGCCAGGCTTGTTGACTGTGCTAGAAAAAGCAAAGGACATAATGATTGTTGGGTATATTCCAAGCCGAAATTGCTACAATCAAGCCAATTATTGCTTATTACATCTCAGAGTCTATAAATCCTTATGAGGGAGACTGCCCATCTTTTTCCACGGAGCAGCTGGAGGATTCAAACTCTGACTTTGGGTCAACAACCCAATATTTAATGTATTGTTGTAGTTTTTATGTGCCATCAAGCCACCTGTAACTCATAGCCACACTATGTACAACAGATCGGAAGCCTGCCCTATCCTGAAGCAGCCTCAGTCCAACACAACTACCTCCATTGCCCCAGTTACTGCATCAATCCATCACATCCAGCTCTTCCTACCTTGTGCTGTTCCTCCAACCTTCCAAGTATGATGTCCAAGGACTAGCCTCTCCTGGGCACATGCACAAATTATGTGAGACAGAGCTTAAAAATCCTAGCCTCCAAGGAGAAACTTGGTCTCACCCTCTCTGAAACAGATCTATTTGTTTCCTTTGTGATCTACGGTATGTTTAAGTTTTTTCTCTAGCAGCACAAACCAAAGGCATCAATTTTCTTTTTAATTATTATTTTTTAATTTATCCTAGTTTATTTACAAAATTCAAATACATTGTTTTTCAGGCCAGATTCTTCAAATTTCCCTCACCTTTCACCCATCAAATTGTACAACGCCATGATTAATTCCTCCTCCTCTCTCTGCACATCCTCATCCCTCTGCTTGAACTTTCACCCCTTGGCTCTTCATATTCATTCTACAATAATGGTTTTATACAATATTTGTCCTGTGAGACTGAGTTTGTTCACTCAGCATAATGATATTCACTCCCTCCAAAGTTAAGTTATAATTTACAAAATTATATGCTCCTGTGAAAGGCATCAATTATTATTCTATCATCCTTAGTCATTGTCCAGTTCTCTGATGCATAATAAATAATTGTGAAGACCATGACTTGGATCAGATGCTCCTTAGTCTCTAGACTTAATGTATTACATCACTTAAACTTTTTAGGAATAGTCTGTGACTCTTATTATTTAAGCTACTAGACGTGTTGGCTGGTTCCTCATAAAAACTGTCTGTAGAGGTAATTAGTTTTCTGCAGTATTATGACTTTTCTGTGGGTACACATACAATGAGAATTTGATTCAAATTTTTTTGTCAAGTTTCACAATATGTTTTTCTAGAAATATTACGTGTGGTAGGCATGTTAAAAAGTCAAGATGTGGTAGCATGATATGGAGTGTGGTAAATAAATCCTTTTAAAATAATTTGTAAAGCAGAGAATGCACACATTCCATGAATTAGCCTCCAAACCATGAGTTTTGACACATTAAATAAGAAACCATAAAAGTATATTTTCCATACCACAAAGGGGGAGATTAATCAAGTCATAGTGTCTCTATCTCACATTTTGTTCAAATTAATATCAGCATGTATGATATTTTGCTGCTCTAGCCCTAAGCAAGATGTCCCCAACTAAAATGGGTTACGTCTCCTTACCTGACTTTGTGCTATCTCCAGGGAGGGCTGATACAAATGGCAGGATGTCACACAGAACACTTGGTCTAGTGTCTAAGAGTCATGACATCACAGAATCACTTGGCACAAGATAGAGTTTATGGAAGGAGAAAATTCTTCCACAGATACTAGTGAATAGTTTTTTCATGAGAACTCTTATCAAAGACACATTTAGAATATGAAGACACTGTGCCATAAAGTGACCTAAGAAAACTTAGTTGTTCACATGTGATAGGATATTTTAGACAACGGTTACTTTCCATGACTTTCCAAGCAAGTAATAATGAAACAAATGTCAGATCAATTTCTACCACTCATGCAGACAGGTATTAAACAGCCATTTGTTATTAAGTTTTGTTATTAAGTAGGCACAATATATTTTAAATAATTTATTGTGTAAAGTGAATGAACTCTCAATCTAATATATATAAAAGTGGGCAATCTCCTTCCATGCAATCAATTTACTGCCTCTAAAAACGTACCAGAGGGTCAGCAAGCCGATTCTGACTTGACAGAACCACCAACATTGAATTTGCATATGAAAGTCACATGAAACATATCTAGTAATAGTCCAAAAATCCATGTCTAGACACAAGATTATTGAGAAATCAAGCTTCAAGAATCAATCCTCAAAAGAGATTTTTTCTTTTCTGTTCATGTGAGGATCACTGAAATAATTAACTCAGTATACAAATCTGAACAGTATTAATTTTACTTGAAAAAGCTGGTTCCTAAAATATTTTGGTATACATATCAAATCAATAATTTTCTCATTAAAAATTAATATTTAGATTTAATAAGCAAAAGCTCATATTTTAGTTAAATAGCAAAACCTGTGTATTGCTTAAAGAGACAAATTGCTAAAGGTTTTTGTTGCATACCATAGAGTCAGAACCAAACCATAGCTAATCCTTCAGAGGATTTTCAGGGGCAGTTAATTGCATGTGAGGAGATTGCCCCCGTTGTTCTCTCATGGAGAAGCTGGTGGCTTCGAACCACATGCCTTCAAGATTACAGCACAGCTTCTTGCCATTAAGCCACCATATATTAGGCTATATCATGTAAAATTGCCAGTATTCAATCATGTGTGATCTATAAACATAGTGTCTGGGAACGTACTCTTCTACTTAAATATCTGCTGATCGATCACTGGAGCAAATTTATTGTTAGGGCAACAGATATACCATTTTTTTGTGTATATTGTCTGATCATTGCCTTTGAATTTGAAACAAATCATAACAGATATACTGTAGGACCTTTCAAAGCTGTAAATGGCATGGAAGGTATTGCTCATTCTTCTCCCATGGAGCCACTGGTGGATTTAAATCATCAAAGTGACACAGGCTGTGAGTTAGCAGGGCAGCTCTCTATTGACTAGGCCCCAGAACTCACTTTACACCAGATAGATGCAAATATGTGTTAATGAAGCCCAGTCTTTATATAAAATGTCAATAAGTACACATTGAAACCAGAAAAGATACTCTTAGTCAATTTCTTAAAAATCAAAAGGAAAATGGAAACCAAAAGAGTAAAACTGCCCCAATCATCTATTCTATCTTGCCACTGAAGAGTATTTCCAATTTGTTGTTGAGAGGGAACTAAAGTTTGTTAGAAAACACCATCCATTGTTGAGAGTTTATTGCAATAAGCCTGATTCTTATTCTTACAGTTATTGTGTGCTGTCTAGTTACAACAATTTTATTAGTGACTCTCTAGTAGATTTTCAGAGGTGATAACTTGCAAGGGTGATTTTTCTTCCATGGAATAGCTGCTAGGTTCAAACTGCATGCCTTTGTGTTAAAGAGTGCAACTCCTTACAGCAAGGCCATCAGAGCTCCCAATGACTCTTATTAATTAATATGAAATGAATCAAGATCTACAAGTTCTTTATCTCCATACTGCTCTGAATTAAAGAAGTCCCTCTAGGAATTTTCTGTACAGATAGGTAGAACTATCTGACTCCTTAATATCAGAAGTTTTTACTCAAGCTCCTGCATCTCAGAGAAAGTTATGAAAGCTTTTTTTTTAATGTGGAATAGGCCAAACTGTGCAATAACAAAAAAAAAAAAAAAGAAAAAACCCAAGAGTCGGTGGTTACGAGAATTTAAGTGTTAATGTTTCTTTTTTAAAGCTCATCAAATTGTGTTTCTGGACTGTAATTACAGATATAATAAAAGCTCAATCAATAAATAGACATAACAAGACTCACATGACTACCATTTATTGATTTTGTAAGCATTACTCTAGTATATTTGATGTGCATGGTGTCTCCACATATTACTGATTCAAGATTCTGTTGAAGGTTGGAGAAATGCTAAATCAATCTCTAGGATAGTGACATTTGTGCAGAGTGACTGGCCTTTGAGCATCATTTATATCTTAGAGAGAAAGCACATTTTAGTACTAATAGTTAAGAATTGCAGAGGCATGTATCTGGGTATAAAATAATTCTAATGGAAAACAATCTGAGGAAACATGAAAAACAACTTTAAATTTGGAAGGGTCAAAGTAATGGAATAAAACTGCATTTCTTTCTTTTTTTATTTTTTTTATTTTGTGAGGGGTTTTATTTTCCCCTCCAGTATTTATTTCGTCCAAGAAGATACCTGACCACATTATCATAATCAAGACACCTGGCTTCTGTAGAATTTTTCCCTTAAACTCTGTGACTAAATTTGTCTGAATGAAGATGGTAAGGATCATTATTATTCACAACTCCTGTCCTGTAATTGTATTCATTCTTCGGAGGGATATAATTTTCTCTAAAGAATGCTGAAACTATAGCTCAGAGACAATATATGAATTGATCCAGGGCATATAATTAATTGCTTACTGTTTGTTAACACTTTTTTCACACTGCCAACCCAAAGGCCAGCACTTTGAATCTGCTCCATGGAAGAAAGATGTGCAATCTGCTTCCATGCATTTTACAATCTCTGACAACTTGCTGGAACGTCAGCTATGCATTGGCTACAATGCTACAGCAATGAGTTGGTTAAATAAACATAGTCTCCAATGACTGAAGCCCTTTTTATGACAGGAAACTAATCAAAGGAAAATAATAAAGTATTTATTGACTACCACCAATGGACATAGTGTTCAGCATGTTTACAGCTCACCAAAAGGCCATCCATCTCCAGGAGTTTGAATCCACCAACTGTTTCTCTAAAGAAACATAGAGAATCTCTGTCCATTAAGATGCACAGCCTCAGAACTTGATGCGGAGCCTTTATGGGACAGTACCTTGATAACAAATAAGTTTGGGTTAAAATAAGTATATGTTAGGCACATTATCCTTTTTTCACCTATTATCTACCTGGTGCTACACTTTCATAAACACTATTATTTTATTCAGAGTAATTATATTAACTTTCCCACATGTCACAGAATAGCTAAAGACCCCCACGTCCAAATCCAAAATCTGTGTCTTTTACAATATTTAAAATGCACTCTGCCAAAAATATCCAGTACCACCAACTGCCTATATATGAGAATAGTAATTATGGCTGTTTTTCATCTCCCAAGGCAACCATCAGCATGCAGCTAAAAAAAAAAATCTGCTCTGACATTTGACCTTCATGCCCTAATTCTTCAAATAATAAAATATAAAAGCTGGGAGATCGGAACAGAATGGGAGAGATGGCGAATGGCAGCAGGTTGTTGTGGGAGTGCATCTTCTGAAGGCTGCCCTCTCAGCACTAGATTTATGTGGCATGCCTTTTAGGCGCTAAATGAATTTATAGGTGATAGAAGCCCTGGCACCTCTGACCAGGGCACACAGCTTTCACCCCGTTCTCTCAGTGCTGCTCTCAAGACCAATAATGCCTGTACTAATTTTGGAGCCATTTGACCTCTGGCTTCCCACAGTCAGGGGCTTTGTCTTTGTTCTCCATGCTGCATGCAGGCCGTTTGGCAGCCATTCTGTGTCACTGCACCGACCGGACTCAGCACAGCTTTAGAGAACCAAGCACAACATTCACCTGCTTTCACTGACACTCTCGTGCCAGCCCCCGGTACCCACCTAGAAAGATGTAAATGAGGCAGAAACACTTTACGGTTCTTTCTTTTTCTCCTTTAATATGAGAGTTGATTTCTTACCTTTAGATTTTATTGTTAATAATTTTCTAGCATTCTTCTGGCACCTTTATGTATTTGTTTATTTTCCTAACTTGCAGATTTTAGGTTGAAACTTTACTTTCAAAATGTTATAGTGGTAAAAATATTTTTTTTAAGTTTTAAATTATTTTCTAAAAAACCCCTATAACACAACAAGAAAATAGTCTTTATCTTTGATCTAATGTAATGGAAAGAAACTTGAAAAACAAGTAAGATCAGAAGAATCATTAGGGTGGGTACAAAATGCGGGGCTCACATGGCATGTGTACCCCCATAAATGATGCCAAAATGTCCCTAGGCTCTGGGGTGACAGGAAGTGACTTGAGACAGCGGGAGAGGGGCAGCCAAGTAGAGGCATAAACACAGGTTGGTGTCAATCACCACCAAGTATAGTAACTCAACAATCCCTCCCCATTACCTGCCAGTCACAACTCAGTGGATGAGCTGCAGTACTCTGCACCAGGTAGAGAGATAGGTCTTTGCTATGGCCATTGGGAGAAGAGAGGGGATCTGTAAGGAGTTGGGGAGAATAAAAAGGTGAATTCCCACCAAGTAGCACTCAGTCCTCCCAAGGGTTAGGGTAGGGCAGCTGTTTTATTTACCAAGTCAGTGTTCACAATCTTGCCCTGAACATAGTGTAGGGCATAGAGATGAGGGATGGTGGTAGGGTGGGTAAGGAAGGTAGGAATAATGGAGGTGAAAGATAGGGGTGTGTTACCATAATTTATTGCACTGGGTAACATCAAATCTAGATAAGACAAAAATTAGAAAGCTAGCACTTGCTGCTTAAGATTCAACATTTCAGAGGATCAGTTTGCTAAGTATAAAGCATGTGTGTGTGTGTGTGTGTGTGTGTTTCTAAAACAGATTAGAGAATTTGAGACAACAAAATGTTTATCTCAAATACCTACTCTGTGGATGACATTTGGTTAATTATAGTTAGTATTATTCACCTATTATACTATCATCATTTTCTACACTAGTCCATTAAGAGAAATGCTGACTAGGGTTTCAGGAAATTTAAAGCCACAGAACCTGGTTCATTGTCAAGATGAAGCAATGTGTCCATGTTTATATTTTGATTCAGAATCCAAGACTGCTGAGCATGTCAAAACTGTTCTACCTGGGTTCTTCTCTCTCTTCCATGTTTGTGGTGTTATTGTTATTATATGCCTTTAAATGGCAACTGTCAATTAGCTGACACTCCAGTGGGTATTCATAGGCTGTACATGTGCGGAAGGAGACTGAGCGTCTTTTTTCCAAGAAGCAGCTGCTGTGTTTGAATCCCCTGTTTTTAGGGTGGCAGTACAGCTCCTTAACCACTGGGCTATTTGGGTTCAGCAAATAAAACCATTAAGACATAGAGCCAAAGTCTCCTGGTCTCAAATGTTCTTTGCATGCCAAATTAGTCAGTCATGAGCAAGAAAATATAGGAATCAAATGCTGGAGTTCCTGCACCCACGTTAGGCTCACCACTTTCACCATTCAGTAAGCTAGTAAAGTTAGTTATATAATTCCCTTAGGAAAATTATTAACACTCAGAACAAAATCCCAATTCTTCTATGTGTTTAACATCACCTGACATCTCTCTGTGTCTCTGAGACTATTTGCTCCATTACACAGCTCATAAAGTTTGCTCCAGTCACATCATCCAACCTCTTTCTTCATCTTACTGCCGTCTGTTTCTTCTAAGAGCATAGATCTTCTCTACACACTTTCAATAGCTGGCTCCTCAGACTTTAAATATTGGACCAAATATCACTCATTCCAAGAGATCTTGCATGACCTACTCTTTTCGGTTTGATTGCCATGACAGTGGTAAGAACCTGTGCTGCAATCCCAAAGGCATGTGGTTCAAGTCCACCAGCTCCTCCCCGTAGGAAGAATGGGCAATCTTCCCATGTGATTACTGCCTCTGAAAATCCACCAGAGGGTCAGTTATGGGTCAGTTCCGACTTGATGGTACCCAACAGCAATAATATAATCCTTTCTCCCCTGACTGCTGGGATGTTATTATGTATTTTTGTTACATAGCTTTTCTGAAAATACGCTTTATAAGAAAAATCCAGATAATAATAATTGCCCAATCCAAATTGTCTAGTTGTTCCTTTCATTCTTCTTCTCTCTACATTTTATACTCTGTAGGTTTTGGTTCAGATGTAAATGTGGCCTAGTTTCATAGATGAGTCTGGTAAGTAGTGAAGTGTAATCTTGGAGCACTAGAGAATACTTGAATAACAAAATAGATTTTAGATTAAAATTCCAGGAATTTATTTTTAGTTCTCTCAGATACAAGTTGGTTGTATAGAACATAAAGAGCATGGAGCAGCCTTTATTTAAATATTTTTAGTTTATTTGCATTATTCCTTTTAATTGCCTGCTTTAGTTTTACAATTTTGCCTTTCTTTGTTTCATTTTTTTTCTGACTCAAAAAATGTCTTGCTTTGTGGAGTAGAAGGCTCTTTTTTTTCCATTTTTTCTTAGATCTAAAGCCTTGACAACTACCCAGCTTATTTACATTTTGTGACTATGGGCAATACTTGGTTTTTTCATGTCACTGATAAGTTTGACTCACCTAAAGATCAATGACATCTCATATGTTACAGACTCCTTCCCTAAATATACCCTGATAACTTATCAAACTCATTTCCCTTATCACCTTAATAAGGGGCAAGTCTAGGATTAGAAAATTACTTTCAGTTTAGGGTTCTAATTACATTCAGTAAGGAAATTATAGTAATCCTTTCAATAACTTACTTTTATCTCCTAGTCAAAACCTTTTTTAAACTCATTGTTTAGGAAGAAAGTAATTTTTATTTTTATTTCTTTCTAAATAATATTTCTGATCTTAATTATTAAAGTAAAATACATCTTCATACTGACATATTTAGAAAATACAAAGGAAAAGAAAGATACTGTCCTTAAGTCTCTCAGACTTAACATCTTTCATTCTTATGGTAAAATTGAGTTTCTTGTGAAGTCTTTTGTTAATCCTTCCACATGACCTGCCACTCATTGATTCAGCCTGTCCT
The DNA here is from genome assembly GCF_000299155.1 of Elephantulus edwardii. Lineage (NCBI taxonomy): Eukaryota > Metazoa > Chordata > Mammalia > Macroscelidea > Macroscelididae > Elephantulus > Elephantulus edwardii. The sequence goes on along the minus strand of NW_006399763.1, from coordinate 29,707,263 downwards.
TTGTTTCCCAGAGCACTTCACTTGAATTTTCAGGGTTTTAAGACTTCTTGATTTTTTTTTTATGTTCTTTTCAAGAACTATATAAAACCAAACTAAACTCAAGCATTATATAATGCCACCTGATTTACATACAACAAAATTAATACTAAAAACAAAATCAGTCTTCCGATCATCATATTTGACCCACTGGTGAAGTTGAAAGCTCTAATTTATTACAATCTCTTATCTACAATGCTAACTAATGTCTTTTTTTTTTAAATTTTATACTGGCTTACTTACAAAGTTTGTACACATTGCTTTCCACACTGGATCTTTCCCCTTTCCTTTATTCACCCCTCCCTCCACCCATCAAATTGTGTAATCCTATGTCTTTAAAAAAACAAAAATAAATTCCTTTGGCCTACGAAGAAATTCCTTAAAAGCAAAGGCCTTGTTTGTCTTGTCTTGTGCTATCTCCTCTGCATGGAGCTCACAGGAGGTAGTCAACTAATATTCATTGAATAAATACATCTCAAACCTAAAAATAAAGTTTCAGTATCTATAAAGCACCTGGGACTTCTTAAAGCATAAACAAATCTGTCAGGAAAGAAGTGTAGCCAAAGTGTTCCTTAGAAAAAGAGATGGTGAGACAGTCCTACATACTTTGGGCATGTATCAGAAAGCACCAGTCCCTGGAAAAGTAGATTATGCTTGGAAACAGTCATCAAAAGAGAGGAAGATCCTCAATGAGGCGAATTAAGAAAGTTACTTCAACATTGAATTTAGACACAGAAGAGATAATCAGGGTGGTACAAGATAGAATCTTCCTTGTATGCATATAAGTAGTATCACTCATTATTGTGCTTTAAGAAGCTGTTGTTTGTTTAGTCTCCTGTGACTCATACTGACACTACTTAAAATAGCTCTGAATGTTGCCCTATCCTGAGCCAATCGGATTGACTCTACTGACTCAGACACACCTACCCCCATTATCCCAGTTACTATGTCAATCCATCTCATCTGGGATCTTCCTATCCTGCATTTACCTGCACCCTTCCAAGCATGATGATATTCTCCAAGGACTTGTACTTCTTTGCAACATGCCCAAAATATGTGAGATGGAGCTTGAAAATCCTTGTCTCCAAAAAGAGTGTTTCACCCTCTCTGGGACAAATCTGTTTGTTCTCTTGTCAGTCTATGAAATGTTCAATATTCTTCTCTAGCATAATTCAAAGGCACTGATTCTTCTAACATCTTTAGTCATTGTCCAGTTCTTTGATGCATAGCAAGTAATTGCAAAGGCCATGGCCTGAATCAGGGACACCTAAGTCTCCAGACTGACTTTGTTGCTCTTTAGGACTTTGGAGATGTCCCTGAACAAATTTACCTAATGTAATTAGTCTTTTGATTTTGATGAGTGCTAGTACCAAGAGCATTGATTGTGGAGTCAACAAGCTGAATTGTTAACAGCTTCAATCTCTCCTCTGTCTATCATGGTGCTACCAGTTGGTTCAGGGGTGAGAATCTTTGTCTTCTTGATGTTGAGCTTCAATCCATATTGAAGACTACAGTCCATGACCTTTTGCAACAAATGCTTCACTTACTCCTCAGTTACAACCAGCTAGGTTGTGTTATCTGTATAACAGTTTGTTGATGAGTCTTCCTTTAATCCTAATGCCACATTCCTCTTCATAAAGCTCAGCTTCCTGAATGATCTTTTCTGCATATAGATTGAAAAGATATGAAAACAGGACACATTCCTTAAGCAGTCATTTCCTGATTTCAAATTATGCAGTGTTTCTTTTGATGATTGCTTGCTGGTCCAAGTAAAAGTTTCACATAAGCACAGTCAAGTGTTCTGTGATCCCTATTCTTCGCAAGGTAGGCCAAAATTTGTTGTAATCTACACAAATGTTTTTGCTTAGTCAACAAAACACAGAAGACGCTCCTCTGGTACTCTACTTTTAGCCAAGATCCTTTTGACATTGGCAATGATATTACTAGTGCCATAACTTCTTCTAAACTCAGTTTATATGTCTGGTAATTCTCTGTAAATGTATTGTTAGAAGTGTTTTTGACTAATCTTTAGCAAGATTTTGCTTGCATCTGATAATAGTAATACTGTTTGATAATTTCCACACTGTCATATCACTTTTTGGAATGGAAATAAATATAGATCTCTTCAAATTTCCATGGCCTGGGAGTTGTCCTCCAGATTTCTTGGCACAACCTGCTGAGCATGTCCAAGGCAGCATCTATTTGCTGAAATATGTCAATTGGTATCCCATCAATTACTGGGGCCTTGTCTATTACCCGTTCTTTCAGAGAAGCTCAAACTTCCTCCTTCATCACCATTGTCTCTGATCATACGTTATTTCATGAAATTCTTCTGTGTTATTTTTGGTGTAGTGGTTCTGTATTCTCTTTGCATATTCTTTTAATGTTTCATAGGTCATTCAATAGTCTGTCCATAGCATCCTTAAGGATTTGAGGCTTGACTTTACTTCTCAGTTCCTTCAGATTCATGAATGCTGACCGAATTTGGCTCTTTTGATTTTCTTACCCCATCTCTGTGCACATTTCATTGCATTTTGGTACTCTAGAGATATCCCTGACAGCAGATTTTCCCAATGCAATTCATCTTTTGATTTCCTGACTGCTGGTGCGAAGAGTGTTGATTGTAGAGCTAAGCAAGCTGTAATTGTTAACAATTTCAATCTCTTCTTCATCCATTATGGTGCTGCCAATTGGCCCAGTGGTCAGAATCTTTGTCTTCTTGATGTTGAGCTTTAATCCACATTGAAACTACAATCCATGACCTTCTACAACTGGCACTTCATGTCCTCCTAGTTTCAGCAAGCAAAAACCTCCTCAGTTTCAGCAAGCCAAATTGTGTTATCTTCATAAAGTAGGTAGGTTGCTGATGAGTCTTCCTTCCATCCTGATGCCATATCCCTTAATTAATAAATTTGTTTATTCACATTCATAAAGCCCAGTCTCCTTAATGATCTGTTCTGCATATAGATTGAAAAGGTGTGGAGACAGGATGCATTTTATTTGTAGCAGGTACTTAAGCCAAAGAAGAGGAAATTGATGATAATTTCCACTAGCTTTTGTAATCTGAAATTGGCCAAACATGAAATCAAGATGCATTGATAAATTTTGGTGACTGAAATACAAAAGTTGGAAACAATGAAGAAGGAATGGTAATGAAAAAGTATGGTCATGTGACAGAAATGAGGCAAGAAAATGAATGATTTAATTTTGTATGTTCAATGATTTATTAACTGTAAACACCTTTTTTTAACAACAATACATTTCATTGAACTCAATTAAACTCAGTTGAACTTAATTACAATTTCAATTGTGCAATCAGTATACAATTTTTATTTTTAGATTTTGGAATTCCATTCATTCGTTGCTGCACTTTTCTCCCTGCCCACCCTATCCCCAACCCCAGTTCGCTCCTCTCCTTGAAAAGCAAAAGAAAACTCCATCATTGTTACACACACAATCCCTCTGCCTCCTCCCGCACTCCCCCACCCCTACTTCCACCCTAAGTATACTCCACTCTGCAACCCTGATTCTGGACTCTTATGATAATCATAATGCCCCAAAATATATTACTTTTAAACTATTCTCTCCCTCTTCGACTTCAATGCAGTAAACATAATTTATTCAGTTATTCTCAGTCTTACCCCCACCCCGATGTCAGCCTCATTTTACAACAGAGGCACCATATAATATTTGTCCTTTTGTGACTGAGATATTTCACTCAGTATAATGTAAAGAACTTTAAAAAAAAAAAAACAAAAAACAAAAAACCCCCACAAAAAGCAACTTTACACATGGACCTCATGAGCGAACTACACAGGAATCAAACTATATTATTGATGGAGCTCAATAACAGTAGTCAAAACAAGCTTGGGTGTTGACTGTGGAATAGACTGTCAGTTACTAATGTGCAAGTTCAAATTAAAGTTGACAGTGAAAACAAATCCACAAGAACCAAAATACGACTTTAAGTCTATCCTCCAAAGGAAGGTGATCTGACAAAGTGTGGAAATTATCAAAGAGTATCATTGATGTCACATGCAAGCAAGATTCTGCTGAAGATTATCCAAAATGACTGGAATACCACATCAACAGAGAACTGCCAAAAGTTCAGGCTGGGTTTAGAAGAGGCCAAAGGGAGAAAAAAAAAAGAGGTCATGACATGAGGGATATTATAGCTAATGTCATATGGATCTTGACTGAAAGCAGGGAATACCAGAAAAATATCTATCTGCGTTTCCTTGACTATGCAAAGACATTTGACTGTGTGGATCACATCAAACTGTAGCTGACTCTGAGAAGAATGGGAAACCCAGAACACTCGATTGTGCTTATGCAAAACCTATCCTTGGACCAGGAGGCAGTCGTCAGAACAGAGCAGGGAAACACTGCATGGTTCAAAATTGGGAAGGATGTGCATCAAGGATGTTTCCTATTTTCATATGTTTTCAATCTATATGTGGAACAGATTATCTGGGAGGCTAGGCTCAATGAGGAGAAGTGTGGTATCAGATCGAGGTAGACTTACCAACACTCAGCGTTATGCAGAGGACACAACTCTGCTTTCTGAAACTGAGGATTAAAGGCTTGCAGTGGAGAGTCAAGAACTGCAGCCTTCAATATGGATTGAAGCTCAACATCAAGAAAACAAAGATTCTCACCACTGGGCTGACTGGTACTATCATGATAGATGATGAAGAGATTGAGATTGTTGACAGCTTCAGTTTGCTTGGCTCTGCAAACAACACTCTTGGTACCAGTAACAAGGAAATTAAAAGAGAAATTAATTGCATTGGGAAAGTGTGCTGTCAGAGACCTCTCCAAAGTACTGAAGATCAGTGATGTAGTCTGGAGACTAAGGTGTGCCTGATACAGGCCATGATATTTACAATTACTTGTTATGCATCAGAAAGTTGCACAATGACTAGGCATGATCATAGGAGAATTGATGCCTTTGAACCGTGGTGTTGGAGAAGAGTATTGAATATTCCATGGACTGCTAAGAAGAGGGTTAAACTGGGCTGCTCCTTGGAGGCAAGGATTTTGAAGCTTTGTCTGACATACTTTGGACATGTTGCAAGGGGGGATCAGTACTTGGAGAAGGAAGTCATATTTGGGAAGGTGGAGGGACAGCACAAGGGAAGAAAATCCTTGATGAGATGTATTGATTCAGTCACTGAGCCCAGTAATGGAGACAGGTGTGTCAGAGACAACAAAATTGGCAAAGGATAGAGCAGGTTTTAGGGCTGTTGTACATGCTCTGAGTCAAGGGTGACTAGATGACACATAAAAATAATCACAACAACTTGAATTTAGAAGTTACTTCCAGAATAGATTTGAGGCATTGAATAGCCATGATAGAAGGACAGAGAAACTATGGAATGAAATAAAAGGTATTATCAATGAAGAGAGCAAAAGATATTTACAATGACTGTGGAGGAGTACAACAGAAGACTATCTGTGTTTTATTGAAAATGCAAAGGCATTTTATTGTGCAGATCATAACAAAGCATGCCTAACATTGAGAAAAATGGGAATCTCAAAACACTTAATTACACAGTACCTATACCTAGATCAAGAAGCAGCTTTTTGAACAGCGGAAGAGAATAATTCATTATTTTAAATCAGGAAAGATGTACATCAGGATTGTATCCTTTTTCCATACCTATACCATCTGTACGCTGAGCAAATAATTCGAGAAGCTGGACTCTATAAAGAAGAATGTGGCATCATGTTTGGATGAAGTCTCAGCAACAACCTGCACTATGCAGGTGACACAATCCTGCTTGCTGAACGTGCGGAGGATTTCAAACACTGCAGAGGATATGGATTGTGTCCCAGTCTTCAATATGGATTGTCTCTTGACTTGAAGAAAACAAAAATTCCAACCATTGTACTGACAGGCAACATCATAATAGATGGAAAAAAGATTGACATCGTCAGCAGCTTCATTTATTTGGATCTATCATTCACATCCTTGATATCAGCAGTAAGGAGATCAGGAGACATACTGCACTGGGTAAGTCTGCCGTCAGGAACCTCTTCAAATTATGGAGGAAAAATAATGTCAGTTTGAAGATCAGTATAGGTCAGTTCTGACTTAACAATACATAACAGCAACAATAATAGCACTGTGTAATATAACTTGTGATGTGATGTTGGTGAAGAGTATTGACGGTAACACAGACAGCTAAAAGAAAAAGTAAATCTGATTTGGAGAAAGTGCTATTGTGGTGCTTCCTTGAGGTAAGGATGGAGAAATTTTGTCTCATATGCTTTGGGCAAGTTGGGCACATCTTGGGAGAAGACATCATGCTGTTAAAAGGAGACAGAGATAAAGGGAACATTCCCCAAATAGACTGACACTGTACTGCAACAAAGCCTTGAGCATGATAGTGTTTGTGAGGATTGTATAGGATAGGGCAAAGTTTGCATGTGTTGCCAACAGGACTACTGAGGGGTAGGCCACTCAGCAGCACTTAACAACAACCACGTGTCGTGATTCCAGAATCTCTCACAGAGAATGTGCACAGAACCAATTGCAGTCTCTCAGATAATCTCTAAAGGAAAGCCTGGCTCAGCAGCTGTACGGGGTAAATTGACTTCTTGCTGGTCATCTATGTCTTTTAGTTCTGGGCCTCAGAACACAAGAAGAGCTTCTTTATTTCTTTCCCAATTAGATTACATGTTTCTGTGAAAGGAGAAAAAATTAAAAATAAATAAATAAATAAATAAATAAAAGACTTTTCCGTTCTCCTTTCAAAGTCGAGTTTCATTTTTCCTTTCTCATGTTGATGACCGCATTTCTTGACCTTTGCCCTCGCCACCGCCCATCATGATCAGGACTATTTTCCTAGGCATTTTATTCTCGCATCTCAAAGAATCAATCTCCCCTCTCCTTCCTGCTCCTCTTGCACATTCAGTTCCCTTGAGCAGTGTTCAGCTGTCAGCCTCTGCGATGAGCGGCACCGATTCCCTGAGTTATTAGGGAGCACTCAGAGCGTTTCTGCAGCACGGGTACTGACAGTTGAACACACAGGAGCAGCTGGCTCAGTGGGGAAAGCAAAGGGAGGGGGGAGAGCTATTCATTGCAGTGTATTTATAACTTGGCCCTGAAAGCAGGGATGGCGGTATTCAAATAGGAGAGGGTGAAAAGACATTTTATCCTAATTAAAAAGGTAATTAAGTAACACACCGAAGAATTTAAATCAGTGCTCTTGGTTTTTATGACAGGTCTGATGGTATAACTACCCAGAAAGCTTTCTGGAACAACACATGCAGCTTCTCAAGCTCTGCTGCTTGCTGAGTGGCCAACTATGGATGATGAATTACAGTAAGAAGCCCAGGCAAAAAAGGTCTGTGATAAGTAAAGTTCCTCTCAAAGGAAAACAATGCACACAGCATGAAATCTCCAGCCAGGCAGATTAGAACGCTGTGCTCTAATCTGCAAACCCCCTTCCACTCCCAAGTGGCCAACTCAGTTTGAACTTTACCTCTTGTCTTTTGATACCCCACTTAATTTTTCTAATGTGTGGCCTTTTCCTCACATGTTCTTCACTAGGCTTTAATTTTCTGAATATCTTTAGATTAAACATAATCTTTTAGTATTCATTGTTGTACCATTTTGATATTTTATACATCTTCCTGAGGTCTTTCTTAAAGAATGATGAAGCAGACTACTGGTGTCTATATATATACACATATATGTATTTGGAAGCAGGAGTGGCATCCACTTCCTAATCACCATCCCTCTGGAAACTCTATGAACTTTGAGAAATGATGATATTATAGAAAGTCTTCAAGATTTTTGTTCATAGGGTCACTAAGAGTGACAACGCAATGACAACCAACAACAACTATATATATAGTTGTTTGTAAGTGCTGTCGAGTTGCTTGCAACTCAAAGCAACCCTCTCTATACAACAGCTCTAAATCCTGTTCTATCTTGAGCCAAGCCCCTCATCTCTGACATACCTACCCTCATTGACCCCAGTCACCAAGTCAATCCATCTCATCCAGGGTCTTCCTCTCCTGCACTGTCCCTCCAACCTCCAAGTGTGATGTCTGTCTCCAAGGACTGGTCTCTCCATGCAACATGCCCAAAGTATATCAGATGGAGCTTCAGAATCCTTGCCTCCAAAAAGCAGCCTAGTCTCACCCTCTCCAGGACGAAGCTGTTTTGTTCTTCTAGCAGTCCATGGTATATTCAATATTCTTTTCCAGCACTACAGCTTAAACTAGTCAATACTCTTTCTATCATTCCTAGTCATTGTGCAGCTCTCTGATGAATAGCAAGTAATTATGAAGACTATGGCCTGGACCATTCATACCCTAGTCTCATTAGACATCATTGCTCTTCAGTATTTTAAAGAGGTACCTGACTGCAGATTTTCCAATGCAACTTGTCTTTTTATTTCCTGGCTGCTGTTACCAAGAGCGTTGATTATGGAGCCAAGCAAACTGAAGCTCTGAACAATCTCAACTTCCTTATTATCTGTTATGATGCTGCTAATTGGCCCAGTAATGAGAATTTTTATTTTCTTGATGTTGAGCTTCAATTTATATTAAAGGCTGCAGTCCTTGACCTTCTGCAGCAAGCACTTCAGGACATCCTCAATTTCAGCAAGCAAAGTTGTGTCATCTGAATAATATAGGTTTTAATGTGTCTTCCTCCAATCCTAATGCCATATTCTTCCTCATAGAGCTTAGCCTCCCGGATTTTCTGTTCCACCTATAGATTGAAAAGGTATGGATATAGGCTGCATCCCTGGCATACACCTTTCCTGATTTTGAACCATGTAGTGTTTCCTTGCTCTGTTCTGATGACTGCCTCTTAGTCCAAGTGTAGGTTTCACATAAGTACAGTTTAGTGTTCTGGGATTCCCGTTCCCTTAGAGTTAGCCACAGTTTGTTGGGATCCACATAGATAAATGTCTTTGTATAATCAATAAAACACAGATAAACATTCCTCTGTTGCTCTTTGCTTTCAACTACTATCCCACTAACATTTGCTATAATATCCATGGTACCATAGCCTCTTCTTAACTCAGCCTTAACATCTGTCTATCTCTTTTGATGTGCTGTTCCATTCATTTTTGAATAATTTTCAGTAGGGTCTTGCTTGCGTATGATATTAATGACATTGTTCAATAGTTTTCACACTCTGTCAGGTCACATTTTTTGGAATGGAATACATATAGATGATATAGATAGATATAGAGAGATATGTTGTTGATTGCCTTCAAGTACGGCACAACTCATAGCAACATACGAACAAAACGCCTGAAGCCTCTCTACAACCATTGACATTTATCAAAGTTCATAGAGTTTTCAGGGACATGTTGGATGGCAGTCCCGCTTCCAAACTTGTCAACCTGAATCATAGAATCATAGAATGTTATCAGTTGAGTCACCTGTGAAGCATAACGACCCTATGTACAGCAGCTCTACATATGTTGTTGTTGTTATGTGCCGTCGAGTCGGTTGTGACTCATAGCGA
>NW_006399763.1:29690701-29695681 GCF_000299155.1 Elephantulus edwardii | reverse complement strand
GTATGTATATATGTATATATATATAAATAATCTCACACAGCTAATTAGCTAATTGCTGGTCATATTTCTAACTTTTTCATTTTATATAAATGCTCCCAAAATATATATGTATCTTTCATATGAAATTATCTTGTTGTTGGTGATTGCTGTCTAGTTGACTACGACTCATAGTGACCCTATGAACAAAATACCTGAACCTTTTCTATAATTCTCCTCATTCTTCAAAGGTCACCGAGTTTCCAGAGGCATGTTGTTTAGAATGTATATGCCTTTCAAACCTTTCTTTAACTTGGAACTCCACCAAACACTGCCCACCATGGTTAATTGTTATGTCATTGGATACCCTAATTGCACAAGGTTCAGCATCACAGCAACCCCAGGTTACCTCAGTACAGCATATTGACAATAAGTGCTGAAATAAGTACAAAAATGTTCCTCCAAAATATAACAACTGACTTTTAAATACAAAGGCCCTCCACAAGATCTTTTTGACTCTAAACAAGAGATTTAAATAAATAAATTTAAAAAAACCAACAACAATATAATAATTGTTGTTGATTATTGTTATATGCCATTGAGTTTCTTGTGACCCATGTACAACAGCTCTGAACGGCAGATGCAGCAGAGAATCAGAACTTATAAGATAAAGCTGACCTGAAACTGACACCCCAGAGTGAGAGTCAGTGTTGAAAGTCACCTGAACTTGCTGGAATGGGAAGAGTGGTAGTGGGGGTGGGGGAGGGAATGCCTAATTAGCAGCACTAAGAGAAATTTGTAAAGGGCTTGTGAGCATGTCTCAGAGATATCCCAATTGAATAATTACATCCTGTTTCCAGCTTGAATTGTAACCTGTAAACTTCTCTAATAAATCCCAAAGTCATGAGTATGGTCTGTGAGTTCTATATGACCAAGGAAGCAGTTTAGTAGGTATAATGGAAGAGCAACATGGCCCTGGTTATTGCTAGAATTGATGCAAGAAGGTGCAGAGTGGGGAAATACCTGACTTCATGGGAATTGTCTTTGTGTTGCAGATGTTGTGGCTGGAGACTATTCCTCCTTGTGGAGTTAGTCAGATCGGGCATCCTCACATAACTTGTACCCTTTATTAGGCAGATTTCATACAGCTAGACAAAACAATTAAGGCTTGTACATTATTATTATTTATAAAATAGAGGACCCTCTACTCAGCCAACATGATATGACAATCACATCTTAATGTGACTTATCAAAACAAAATCCAGTGGATATATTTGTGAAAGAATAATTATTCCTATCAATCATCTAGTTAACCATTTGCTGTCAAATAGATTTCAACACATGGAGAGTCCATGTTTGTAAGAATACAGCTATACTCATTATTATTCCAGCAGCTAATCTTTTGGAACTAAATCACCAGGGCTTTCTTCTATTGTGTGTCTGGGTAAATAAGGATAATAAAAAGATCTGAAGTTATAAAATATATATAGTCACAAAGAAAAAAATTTATAATTAAATGATTAGGTTTTAAAATTACCTGATTCCCCAAAATTATGAGATCTTTGCTATTTAATAAGTCCTATACGTATTATAAAACATAACAGATTAACATATTTTTATTTACAATTAATACAGAGATAAGAAAAAAACATATACGTAATGCTGATTGGAATGACTAATATATTTCAGGTGTTCTTAGGTACATGTACATAGGATTGCGTTTGCTATGGAAACTTAATTTTAATTCTGTTTATTGAGTCTCTTATAGATATTTGTTGATATAATGGATCATATCTGGATATATTCTGCTTTATAGAGTACCTGGTCATTTCCCTGGTGACATAATAGTTAAAAAAAAAATCAGCTGATAGTTTTAACCTACCAGCTTCTCTGAGAAGAAAAATGAAACAGTTAACACCTGTAAAGATTTACAGCCATAGAAACTCTTCCAGAACTTCTGCTATGTCTTCTATGGTCTAGCGAGTCAGAAATGACTCAGTGATGGTAGGTTTAGGGTTTATTTTCCTATAAACTTTTACAGAGTAATAGTATGTGTCCTGAAAATTGCACCAGAATTTTTCCAAAACCCCAGGAACTGCTTGGAAAAGATATTTTTTGTTTGTTTTTAATTTATAATGGCCATGTTTATTTATTTTTTTTTTTGTGTTTACATAAATGTAGCAAGGGGGAAACAGATAGAACTTCAGAGAGCCATTTCTTTTGCTCTTCTCCACCAATCTCCATAATAAAATGAAGACATTAGATTTCTAAATTCTAAGGTACAAATATTGGCAGTTTTCAGTAATTTTTTCCCTTGCATCGCAAAGCTAATGAGGGTGAACAGTAGTGAGTTCATAAGCTTCTCCAAGTGAGCCTAGAGGGCCGAGCTTATCCCTGATGAGCTGTGCTCAGAAGCTTTGGTGTTTACCAAATGTGTCAGATGGGTAATGCTCATTAATGAATCTGAATATCTTAAAGCAGAGTGATTCCTCAAATATTATGATGCTTTAATGACAGTTGTAATAAGACCGCCAAGGACTACCAGCAGCTAACAAATACACATTTCCAAATGTAACATTAGTAAATGTTTGAATGCAGCAAAACCTTAGAACTGATGTATGAATGTCTGCTTACTTTGCCTCCTGAGGACCTCCAAAATTAATAAGTGATGAGCAAGAAAACACCACATGTAGCATTGTGACTGTGAGGAAATGGGCAGCAATGGCTTTCCCAGCAATTTACATTCCATATGTGGGAAAGAGAAAAAGAAACAGATATAGAAATTTCTCTACCAGGAGGGAGACACATAAAAAAAGAGACATAAAATATTCCAAATTATATTCTTTTATAAGAAAGAAAATTAATTCCTAGGTAGTCTCACAAGAATCAAAGTGAGAATGTCATTGAAGTGCCATTGCCCGGTCCAGCTTTCTACTGACCTCCTTACACCAAAGCATTGCCCTGGGACAGCCTGTCTGCTTTTGACATTGCTTTCTTCTTCCTCACCTCTTCCTTGGTTTTGTTAAACAGAGAGTCTTCAAGCCAGTCATTCTAAACTTCATGGACAAAAAGAAAGTACATTCAACTTTTCAACGACTCTCTGTGGAATTACATGGATGGATTACATATTCGTGAACTGTCAATTCATACATCAGTTGAAGATGGTAGTTTCCTTTATCATTAAGTACTGAGGTGATTTAACTTGGAATCCATATCAGTTCTTACTTATCCACCACAGTTCTTATAAAGATATTAAAACTGAGAGAGTTAATTTCTGCTTCTCCATAGAAAAATTGAGAGCTCTAGTGGCCTAGTGGTAAGAAGCTGTGCTGCAAGCCCAAAGACACACAATTTAAATACAGAGGCTTCCCAGTGGGAAGATGGCAATGTCCTCCCATGCAATTTACTGCCTCTGATGGGTCAGTTATGAGTTGGTTCTGAGTTAATGGCTCATAACAACAGCAATTAATAAAAAGAAAGGTGGATTTTATACTTTGCTGATTTCACAATCTATTCTCTGTGAAATAAAACAAATTACATTATTCATTGTCTATTAAGTGTCTAATCCATGTAATGACAATGTGGATTATTACTGAATTATTTGTAAGCATTCACTTGAGACTACAGAAGTTCTTGAAAGAACTATTATGCCTTTTAATAGTTACTTTCCTTACAAAATAAAATGACTGCTCACTGGACTTAAGAGCTCTATGTTGACTAATGGTTGGGAAAATAGGAAAGCCTCGGAAACATGGTGGAGGGTCTGATTTGAAATGAACTGTATGGAATGAGAGTTTTGTTTGTTTCCAAAATGTGGACTCAGTGACAGAAATGAGGTTGCAGATAGAATGATAGAATTCTGCACGACCAATGATTTATTCATTGCAACTACTTTTTATAAGAAACATAAACACAAGCTATAGACATAGATTTAACTTGATGGGATACACAGGAATCAGATCGATTACTTCTATAGATGGAGTCATTGGAGAAGTTCAATATCAGCAGTGAAAACTAGGCCAAGTGCTGATTGTGGAACAGTTCACCAACTACTCATATGCAAGTTCAAATTAAAGCAAAAGAACATTATACCATATCCACAAGAATCAAAATTTAATCTTGAGTCTATAACCTCTGAATTTAAAAACTCTCAAAAACAGTTTGAGGCCTTAAACATTAATGAATGAATACAAGATGAGCTGTGGGAAGATATAAAGAATATCATCCATGAAGAATGAAAAAGGTCATTATGAGGAAGGAAGAAGAAGAAAAGACCAAAATGGATGTCAGAAAAGACTCTGAATGTTGCACTAGAGTCTGAGAAGCCAAAACAAAGGAGAGAAATCCAAAAGTTAAGGAGCTAAATAGAATATTTCAAAGGGCAACTTGGAAAGACAAGACAAAATATTATAATGAAATGTGCAAGGAGCTGGAGTCAGGAAATTGAAAGGGCCAAACTCACCCAGAATTTCTTAAGCTGAAGGGACTAAAGAACTAATTCAAGCAGCAAGTTGCAATGCTTAAGGACACTATGGTCAGAATATTAAATTATTCAGAAAGTATTTAAAGAAGATTGAAGGATTATATAGAGTCACTGTACCAAAAAGAATTGGCTGACACAGAAGAATTTTAAGAAACAACATATTAATCAAGAGGCAGTGGTGATGAAGGAGGAAGTGCAGTTGCTCTGAAGGACCTGGCAAAAAATGAAAGCTACAGAAATTGATGGAATACCAATTGATATATTTCAACAAATAGATGCTTCCCTGGATGTGTTCACCAGGTTGTACCAAGAAATCTAGAGGACAACTACCTGGCCAACTGACTAGAAAAGATTCATATTTATTCCCACTCCGAAAAAAAAAAAAGGTGACCCAACAGAGTGTGGAAATTATTGAACAGTATCACAAATATCACATGTTAACAAAATCCTGCTGATTATCCAGAAATGATTGGGACAGTACATTGACAGAGAACTACCAGAAATACAAGACAGATTTGGAA
>NW_006399763.1:29672350-29689601 GCF_000299155.1 Elephantulus edwardii | reverse complement strand
GTAGGTATGTTGGAGTCAATGTCTATGGCTCACGATAGAGCAGGCTTCAGAGTGGCTGTATTTGGGTTGCTATGTGTTACCCGTTACTTGATGACACATAATAACAATAACAATAACAATGAACTTTCTTGAAGGACAAAGAAGGACAATCCCCTCCACTGATATGTACAGCCTACAGAAAAACTTCTCCAAAATTCATAACTGGAGGGTCAGATAAGAATACATTTCAACTACATAGTCATAAGTGATTGACTGAAACTTAGTAAAACTGTAACTTTCATCTCTCATCTCTTTCTTTGGTTTCTTATTATTCTCTCCTTTCTCTTGCTACCTGTTTGGTTGGTTTTTTTTAAATTTTGTGGTGGTATTTATCAATGTCTCTCACACAAATCTTCATTGATACTTCTTGATAAAAGGTGTGGATAAAGATGTTTCTCTGGTTTCCTTATGTGAATTTCACCTATAATTTTCGTTATTTTGTATATCTAGGCATTTATTGATTTAAATCTGCTCATCCTATAAATATATTTACAGAATCTGATGGATTCAATTGTCCCTCACTCCTTGCTATCCACTATTCTACTCCCATCAAATATTGTCCTTACTGAGGATAGGTCTTCTGAGCTTTTTATACATCAAAACCAATAACAACTATAATACATCAACACCAAAACCAGCTATAATTATTCACTTAAAATTTACTGAGACAAAGACTAACTACTAAAATAATTTATTATACTTCATCATACACTTCTAATTTGAAATACAGCTAAAAATAAATAGCACAGCTGTTATTATTGTGCATTTAGAAAGCATAAAATAGTATTTTCATTAACACCATTACAAAGTAATTAAATTTAGAATTATTTACTTAGCAAAGAAAACTAGTGTTATAATTAAGATTTAAAGATAAAAGCAATCTTTAGGGATTTCTATTTTGTTTTCCCTTATCTTTATCTTCCCATGTCATATAATACAAAATATCATTCAATTAATAATTTTTAGCTTTCAGAGAAATTAAGGTATGATATCTATAACTTAAAATATTTGACCTGAAAATTTACTTCATTTATTGATTTATTAATAATAGGGAGCTGTGCTAGTATCCTAAAAGTATTTGGTTCAAATACACTAGCTTTTCTGTGGGACACAGAAGGACATTCTTTTCTGTGTGATTTACTACCTATAAAATAACTGCTGTAGTGTCAACTTTGAGTAGGTTCCAACTCAACAGAACATTACACAAGAAAAATAACTCAGTAAACAGACATATGACATAAAACAAGCTATACTGTCTCAGAAAAGAAATTTTAGTTTCAAATTCTATTTTTACTACCATGACAAAAGATTTTCCTTAATAAATTCTTATTTCTCATAGTGGTCTTTACCAAGATATATTCCTTTTTAACTCAGAAGTACAAGAAATGGGACTGATTATATTTTCCCTTGTTCTCCTCTACCATGACTGTGGATCCATTTCCTCACATATTCTACCTTTCCAAATCCTTAGTGCCACCCCTCCAATAATTATCATCACCCCTCAGTCATCCACTAACAAATCTTCATCTCACAAATGCCATCAGTTTCTCAATTTGTTTTCTAATAAGTCCAATCTTATTTTCAATCTTGAATTGCAGCTTTCGTAGGGATTATATCTATACATCAAGAAAACAAAGGCATTATGGTTTTAGGCTTTACTGCTAGGTCTGTGATCCACTTTGAGTTGACTTTTATGTATGCTGTGAGATGTGGATCCTATTTCAGCTTTTCTGCAGGTAGCAGTCCAGTTTTGCCAGCACCATTTGTTGAAGAGGCGGTCGTTTCTCCATTTCATAAGTTTTATTTCCTTCTGGAATATCAGCTGACGGTATGTAGCTGGGTGTATTTCTGGGTTCTTAATTCTGTTCCATTGATCTATGTGCCTGTAATTGTACCAGTACCATGCTGTTTTGGTTACTACTGCTGCATAGTAGATTTTGATTGAGGTCAGGCAGTGCTATGTCTCTCATTTCATTTTTGTTTCTCAGAAGTGTTTTTCTTATTCAGGGTGTTTTGCCTCTTCAAATTTGACAATTTCTCTTTCAATCCCATTGAAAAATGAATTTGACATCTGTATTGGGATTGCATTGAATGTGGAGATTTCTTTTGGTAAGACTGTCATTTTTACAATACAAAAAAGGTGGGAGTAAACCCTGAAACCATAAAGTTCATAAGAAAGAAAGTGAGATCAAGCTTAGAAGCCAAATCTAAGGTATAAAGAGGTTGCTAAATACAGCCAGGTATGCACAATATGAAGAGGAATGAGACTTTCTAAAGATTAAATGTCAGTGTGCATAAAAAATGTTTTCCAGTAGGGTGAAAAGAAAACATAACAAAAGGAGACAAATATCTGGCAAAACTATCTCAGATAGAGTCTCATAATGAAAGTTAATAGAATACTCCTGGCCTCTACAAGAAAAAAGACTGATAGCCTGATTGAAAAATGGGCATAAGGCATGGAAATAATTCTCACAGAGGAAGATATTCAAATTACCAAGAGAGAAATGAAGAAATGCTCCAAATCCCTGGCAATAAGAGAAATGCATCAAAACCACAGTTGAGATACCATCTCACTCCAGCAGCACTGGCAAAGTTTAACAGGATAGCAAGTAATAAATGTTGGAGAGTATGTGACAACATAGAACCTCTTATACACTGTTGGTAGGATTGTAAAATAGTACAACCACACTAGAAGGCAGTTTGGCACTTCCTCAAAAAGCTGAACATAGAAATTCCATGACCCAGCTAGTCCCCTGCTTGGAATATACCCCGAGAAAATGAGAACTGAGGCAGAAACAGACACTTGTATACCAGTGTTCATTATAGTGTTTTTCATCATTGCAAGAACATGGTAACAGCCTAAATGTTCAATCACAACTGAATTAATTGAGAAATTATAGTACATTCACAGAATGGAATACTATGCAGCATGTAGGGACAATGATTCAGTAAATTACTACCTAACTTGGGAGAGACTGGAGTGCATTTTTCTGAGTAAACAAACTTAGTCTCATAAGGACAAATACTGTATAAAACCATTATTGTAGAATAAGCATGATGATCCAAGGTGGGGGGGGGAAGATGGTGGCAAGAGAGGAGTGAGGATGGTTAGGGAGGGAAGATTAATCATAGGGGGATGATTTGATAGGTGGATGGAGGTGAAGGAAATAAGAAAGATTCTGAGAGAAAAACAATGTATTCAAACTTTGTAAATAAATTAGTATAAAATTTACAAAGAAAACAAAGGCAATATCATAATATATGAGAAAAGATGGAAACTTTCAATGACTTCATCTTACCTGTATCCAAAATCAACACCTTTGGTACCTAATAGATCAGGACATGTAGTTCACTGGGAGAGTTTGCAGTCAGGGACTTCTCCAAATTATTAGGGAGTAATAGTGTTATTTTAAGGATTAAGTTGCACCTGATTCAGGCTAGTTCTTTTCAATTACTTGCTTTGTAGCTGATACCTAGACAATGAATAAGCATGACAGAAGAATAATTGAAACTGTGGTGTTTCAGAACAATACTGAATATCTCATGGACTGTCAAAAGAACAAACATGTATCCTGGAGAAGTATTAGCCAGAGTGTTCTTTGGAGGCAAAAATTATAAAGCTTCACCTCATGTATTTTAGATATATTCCTTGGGATAAAGGCATCATTCTTGGCAAAGTGGAAAGATGGTAAAAGAGAGCAAGACCCTCAACCAGATGGATTAACATAATGACTGCAGCAACCAGCTCAAGTATGTCCTAAATGATGAGAATGGCACAGGGAGAACAGGTTTTATGAACCGTTCATAGAATCACTGTAAGTACTACTTGACTTGATAGCATTTAACATTTTGAAATTATTTCCTTCCAACTTTTTTTTTGTATTTACCAGGTATTTTCACTAAACTTCTAGCTTAGAAGGAATTTCTAGCTTACAAGTTTAGGATAATCTAATTAAAATGCTCATCTTGATTTTATATTCACTCTTTTGTGCTTTGAATTACATGCTCAATCTTATTTACTATGTACATAAGAATTATAGACACTTCCTAGCCCTTTTACTCACATTTTTTCTTTTACTCACATTTGATCAAACCAGCAATGGTTAATATTCACTGTATATTTTAGTCAGTATATATGGATTGAGGCTCTATGTCAAGAAGACAAAGATTCTCACCACTGGACCAATTGGCAGCATCAGGATGGATGGTTGAAGAGACTGAGATTGTTCACAGCTTTAGTTTGCTTGGCTCCACCGTCAACACTCTTGGTACCAGTAGCCAGGAATTAAAAGGTGCATTGCCATGGGAAAGTCTCTTGTTTGGGACCTCTCCAAAGTACTGAAGAGCAATGGTGTCTCTCTGGAGACTAAGGTGTGTCTGATACAGGTCATGGTCTTCACAATCACTTGTTATGCATCAGAGCGTTGGACAATGACCCAGGAGGATAGAAGGAGAATTGATGCCTTTGAGCTGTGGTGCTGGAGAAGAGTATTGAGAATACCATGGACTGCTAGGAAAACAAACAGATTTGTCCTGGAAAGGGTTAAACCGGGTGGCTCCTTGGAGGCAAGGATTTTGAGGCTCCTTCTAACATACTTTGGACATGTTGTGAGGAGAGACCGGTCCTTGGAGAGGGACATCATGCTTGGGAGGGTGGAGGGACAGCGCAGGAGGGGAAGGCCCTCTATGAGGTGGATTGATTCAGTGACTGGGATAATTGGGATGGAGTGTCAGAGACAGTGCAATTGGCACAGGACAGAGCGGAGTTTAGGGCTGTTGTACATAGGGTCGCTATGAGTCGCAAGCGACTCGACAGCACATAACAACAACATAATGATGATGATGATGATGATGATGAAGACAACAACCACAAAGACAGCATCTGAGGTGGAGTCCTCAAATTCAGACAATAATATTGGCACAGGATAGGGCAGGTTTTAGGCTAGGAGTTACAGGCAACTCTACAACAAATAGCAACAACTATCTAATAAAATTATGTATTATTCCTTTTTGTTTTACCATCTCTTCTGTATTCAACTCTGTCTGTTAATAGCATTTATCTTGTCTTTCTACTTTTGAAGTACTTCTGGTTTCTTCCCATCGAAGATTCTGATTCAGAGGCTAATGAAAGTTGGACCAGTAGACTTTCCAGTTTTATACTATTTTCACCATAAATGAGATGCTTAACACAATTACTTTCTTTTCTTCAGACCAAATTTAGGATTTGTTCTCTACTATTCCTTGCAGTGAGTAGTGTCTTTGTCATAGAGCTTCAACCACTGGACTTTATGGCACTTATAAGAAGAGGGAATATGTACTGATTATGTTTCAAGGTTAGCAAGCAGATTTGCCCTTGAACTTTCTTGTTCTGTTTTTCTGGCTAACTGTTGATACTACCAACTTGATTTTCAACTCATAATGATTTTGTAAGTCACAACAGAATGACCTTTTATAGAGTTTTCCAAACAGTAGTATTTATGGAAGCAACACAAGTTTTTCTCCCATGGAACCACTGGATCAATTTGAATTTCTGATATTTTTCTTAGTTTCTCATTGCTGTTAAGTTGATGTTGACTCATAGGTTAACTTCCACTGGGATTCTGAGATAAAATTGCTCAGAGATTGTCCATCATTTCTCACACAGAGACTGTAGAGCATTCAAATTGTCAGACTGGTATCACCTTTCAGTCAAATACTTAACCAATGTGCCACTAGGGTAAGATTAATATACATTACAATAAGGCTTTGAGTTAATCACACACGATTAAAAAATATTAAATCCTCAAGTAGAAAAGATCTACCTACTTTGAATGCTTATTTGAGTTAAAAATTATACATTACTGTTTCTTCCTTTATACTTTTCTGTATTATCTGGCTATTAGTAAAAGCCCAAGCAAAATATCATTTATTAGCAACAAATTCAGTGAAAGTGAGGAATAAAGAAAGGATCTATCAATTAAAGATGTTGTTCTTTGTGCTTTAGTTATTTGTGTTTTACAAATATTATTTTAATAGATACTAAATTTCTTGAATAAAAGAAATACAAAGAAAATACAACAAACTCCTTTCATGGCTTTTATTGTATCTATAATAAATGATAAGTTTATCATGTTTTATTAGAAAAACTAATGTCTTTTTGGAAAAAAAATACGTGTAAGTCCCTTAAAATTATTCATTAAACACTGGAATAAAACAAATCAAGACTTGAACACCTAATATAAATTTTTAAGAAATTCTTTTACTCATAATAATACTGATGAAACAGAGAGACATTCCTCTGGTACTCTGCTTTCAGCTAAGATCCATCTAACACTGGCTATCATGTCCCAAATGCCACAGCTTCTTCTAAACCAAATTATTCTGACTGGTAGTTTTCTCTTGATGTATTTTGGATAATGTGCAGCAGGCTCATGCTTGCATGTGACATTTTTTGATAATTTCCACACTGTCGGATCATGATTTTTTGGAATGGGAATAAAAATGGATCTCTTCCAGTCAGATGCCCAGGTAGTAGTCCTCTAGAATTCTTATTACAACCTGGTCAGCATTACAAACAGGGCAGCATTTGTTTGCTGAAATATCTCAATTGGTATTCCATCAATTCCTGGGGCCTTTTGGTTCTTTGCCAATTTTTCGAAGAAGCTGCTCTTCCTCCCTCATCATCATTGTCTCTGGATTATGTGTTGTTTCATAAACTTTTTCTGTGCCAGCCAATTCTTTTGATACGGTGACTCTGTATACCCCTTCCATATTCTTTTGATGCTTCTTAGATCGTTCAAAATTCTTCCCAAAGCATTTTTAAGCATTGCAACTCAAGGCTGGAATTTGTTCTTCATTTCCTTGAGCTTAAGAAATGTGTTCGGCCCTTTTTATTTTCTGGCTCCAGGTCTTTGTACTTTTCATTATAATACTTTGCTTTGTCTTTCTGAGCAGCTCTTTGAAATTTCCTGTTCAGTTCCTTAATTTCTTGGTTTATTTTCTTTATTTTGGCTTCTCAGAGCTCTAGGACAATATTTATAGTTTCTTCTGACATCATTCTTAGTCTTTTCTTGTCTGTCTTTGTAATGACTTTCGCATTCTTCATGAATGGTATTTATTGTTATTTTTCCAAGTTTTATCTGGTCTTTGTTCACTAGTGATCAAGACCCCAAACCTATTCCTGATGGTTTTTAAATTCAGCTGGTGAGGTTAAACTTTGGTGCTTGTGGATTTGATTTAATTTTCTTTAGCTTCAATTTGAACTTGCTTATGAATAGTTGATAGTCTGGCCTAGTCTCACAACTCATATTGAAATTCTCCAAGGATTTATTTCCTCCCACAAATGTATGTAATCAATCCAATTTCTGTGTAGACCAGCAAGTGAAGTCCATGTATATAGATGTCATTTATATTTCTTAGAAAAGGTATTTCAATGAATAAATCATTGATGGAGGTAGATGTGTTAGAGACAGTAAGATTGTCTCAAGAGAGAGCAGGATTAAGAGCTATTGTACATAAGGTTGCTATGACTTGCAGGTGACTCAACATCATATAACAATAACAACAACAATACTGGTGAAAAGTATCAAATCCCCAAGAAAAATAGAGTCAAAAATTGCTTTATTGTATTAATCTTTATATTCATTGTAATTATTATAAAGTTGCCCACCATTCTAAAAAATTATTAAAAAACGATGATCTAAAATCTGGATTAATCTAGGTTTCAACTCTCTGTGGGGTATAATTATAAGTTATGGGAAAACTCCAACATGGTATTATATTTCACATAGAAATCATATAACAAGACATCTGGGTTGATGGTCTATAAATAATCTTGCCCCTTTTTGGTAGATGAATTTATTTGAGCAATGTATCATTAAGGATTTTGTTTATAAGGGGTTCAGAAAGAAATAGCCAACATAAAGTAGCAATGGCAGATAATGAAACAAGTCATGAAGCATCTGAAACACAGGCTCAAGAATCAGTTTATGGATGGTTTGCTGTCTGAAAACTCTTATATTTGTAAGCACTTCACTGGGAAAGTTTCCATTATTTTTCAGAGCCTTCATTGATTTATGAGGATATAACAAATAGAGCCCATGGCATATATTCTCCTAAAATGTATTTAAAGTACCTTTTGTTTAGTCTGATTTGGGGCATAGTCTCTTAATGTGTGAAATATTAAGGCCCTTTAAACTAAGCCTGTTATTGACCTCACTGGAAATACAGAGGAGGCTACTTCTGGTAACAAAATCATTTTGGAAAATTTGAGATTTAACAGCCCATTAACCTGCTATTAAAGACCACTGCTGGGAATTTTATAAGGAAATCAAGTTGCATTGTGTAAGAAGTTCACAGTGGCACCACAAAGGAAACCAGAGGATGGGAAGGGGAGGAAAGAGAAGATTCTTATCAAACCCATGCTATTAAAAAAGTGAAATTGTAGCTCCACAGAGCTGAAGACACGGATTACAGGTAATGGTCCAGAACCAGGTTACATCAGCGTTGAGTTTCAGGCAGTTCCCATTTTATTTTACCTGCATTCACAGAAAGTTTGAGCTCGTGTCAACTTCCGCTAAAAATGTAGTTGATCACAGTGCTATGAAAAGTCAAACTGACAGTTAAGAGAGAGCTAAAGATTCAGGGTCATGTCTCAGCTGGGTTTTAATTTATTCTCACTAGGCACGCTAATACGATAAGGCATACAGTGACAGTGTACCCCCTTCCCTTTCCTTAAGACTAGAAGTCATGAATAGGAATGCAGTTCTGTTAAGGTTGCCACAGTTTCCAGATTGGTGGTGGAGGAGGTAGGCTGCCACATCATTATGTTACTGGATTTGCTTAAAGAAAGGTTCCTGACATGGTTCTCCAAATGCAGCCTGATGAGAGGCCCACTCTCTTTGTATTGCACAATGTCCCATCTGTGCTCACAGAGTGTGGCTTGATGAGGATGCCATCAGGTGATGTGTCTGACTTAATGGTATTCTTTCAGAGCTGGAGCAATAAACATTAAGGGGCCTTAATTGTATTCTTTGCAGTGGGAGCAATAAACATTAGGGGCCCTATTGTACCCTTTCCCAAAACGTCCCCCAAGTCCAATTTGGGGAGTGCATTGATAGCCAGTTCTAATTTCAAATCCTTCCTCCCATTTCATGTGTTTTAAAATTGAAGGACTGGATAAAAACAAAGAAATGAAATTAACAAGTATATCTCCACATAACCAGTTCCTAGAGAGATGCAGCATCTCCTATTACTTACCTGAACCACTAGAACCCAAATAAACAAAATAAGATGTTTGAATGTTTTCTGTAGTAATGACTTCTGATAAACTGTTATGGCTACAAGACTTCAGGCATAAAATGTCTTACTACTAGGAAAGATCCATGGGACAAAGGATTAAGTTGTTTTGGAGACAGAGAAGATGATGACGTTTTAGATTGAATCAAACACGAGACAATAACTCATGATAATCTCTGACTCCTTATGTCATCACCATGGTTTGCTTGTTTTTCTTTTTTTTTGGTAAACATCATAAAATAACACATTTTTCATGAAATTATCAAAGTCTCACCTTATTATTGCAACATCAGATGTTCAAAATGCTATTAAAGAAGACAAATTTTAAAAATACTTTCATAATAGTGTATTTGATTCTAGTGGTTTTGTCCTGATTAGTAAAGATAACATGGTTTTTGTTGGATTTGTGTTTGGTGTTTTTGGATTCTTTTTCCAGTTAGATGTTTTGGATTTGTTGTTTTGTTTTTCTTTTCTTTCCTCCATAATTTTATTCTCCAAAGTTTGTTATAATTCTATAAATCTCAGTTATGTCTGTTCTGCTTTGTGATAGCACATAAAAAGTGCTAATTCCATTCTTTCTTCTGTGGTATCTTTTGTCATAACTCCCCATAAATAAGCTATTTAGCTAAGGTAACATGAGTACAAGCAAGTACTATGCTGCATGTGAAACTTTCCTGGGTTGGATTCTAAGGAGAAGGAAATAAAATAAATGGATGCAAAGGACAACTAGAAATTATACTGTGAAGAATTTCAATAATCTAAATATTTTGCTAGTTTAAATTCTAGCTGCTACTGAAGTGGGAAAGTTTCCGTTTCCTTTTATTTGAACAGAATTAACTTCCTACTGAAACAGAATGAGCATGTGAGTAAATTTGAGAAAGTAGAAATAAATTCCTGTTGATTATTTTATTTAACACTGTGGTTTCTTGCACAAAGACATTTAATTTCAAAGTGCTTTGACTTGGCCACAGCCATAATTGTGTATAATATCCATTATCTTTTAATTGGAATTATCTTTTATCTTTGGCTACATTTATCTGAAGATCCCTTCAGAAAGCCCACCAGAAGCTCAATTCCAATTTGTTCTCTCAGCTTGACTAATGATGAAAAGTATCAAAAACGACTATTATGTGTTTATAAATCACTTCTTTTCTCTTGATGCAGTTCTGGGATTTTATGCTGTTAAGTATCATTTCTCTGTGGCATGTAAATTCAAAAACAACAAGTTTAGCATCAACAAAGGCACAAAAGAAAAAGAGCCAAAAAGTCTTTAAAGGAAGTATCACAAAAGTGAAATATGAAGAGGAGAGAAAAACAGCATAAAATGAGAAAAATCTATTTCACACAGATTTAAAAACAAAAACAAACACACAGTCAAAAATAGTACCCATTCCCTTAGCATCTAACAGTTCTGTTTAGAATAACATAAAATCTGTGGCAAATATATCTTAATTGGGCTTACTTTCATTCACCTGCTACAGTTCTTTTATAATAACATTGAATTTATCTAACAACACTTGTTTACCTTCTCTTGCTAATATATTAGCAGGAGAATATGCTTATTTCATTTTATAATATAAGAAATATGCCCTTTTAAAATGTTGATGTTGTAGTGGCCAATAAACTTTAGGTCAGGTACACTTCTCTTATTGGGAAGTATTATCCTAAGTTCATGCTTCCAAACATCCCCAGTTAATTAAATCAGTAAGCCAACAATTTTTCCTTGAGCACCTGCTGTGTACCAGACAATATGCTAGGAAGTCAAGATGAGAGAGTATGAGGCATAGTTCCAGCTTTCTTTTCTCCCCAGCTTTCATCTAACCTAATTTCTCACCACCACCCACCTTCCAGCTGAACTGGTCTTCCCACCACAACTCTTAGTCCTCACACAGAACTCTAAACCATATAAACAATCACCACACACCACCAACATGCACATTCTCTGTGCTTAAATGTTCAATCATTTATTCAGTGGCTCATTAAGATGTGTGACCTTTCTATTGTTCTTCTACCCTCTTTGCTTTGAACTAGAACTAATCCCCACTGTTGAAGTAAAACATATAAGCATTTATGATGTTACTGAGGCTCCTGTAGTAGCAATGATCTGAGTTGTAACTCTGCTTATTTGGATGAGATTAAAAAGTTATGGGATTTTGACTTATTGTGAACACAGACCAGATACAGCTTTCTTTACTGCAAAACAATGAACTTAAATCGAAGACTGGTGTCTTTTGCTCAATATCCTCACTTTTGTCTAGTCAATCGTCTGTGACAGTTGAATTTAAATATGAACTATAAACTCTGGTGGCCAAGTGGTAAAGAGTTGAGCAATCAACCCAAAGACTCACTGTTCAAATCTACCATATACATAAACTCACTCATGCATAAGCTCTGTTGGCCTAGTAGTAAAAAGCTATGTTGTAAACCCACTAGCTTCTTCCCAGTAAAAGGATGGGCTGTCTCCTGCTGGGCAATTTACTGCTTCTGAAAACCTGCTGGAGAGACAGTTGTGGGTTATTTCTGACTCCATGGCACAAAACAATGACAACATTCTGTGCATTGCACCTTATTCCTCTTTCTTCAAACCGGAGCACTGGAATGGGGTGTGGGGGAGGGGCCAGATTTCCAGCTTAGCTATTTTGTGCACACTACACCTATAAATTTCATCTCACTTTTTCCATTTCATTTCCGTAACAACTTGCTTTGCCCTCAAATGATAACTCATATCCATCCCTATTTCCACGTTGATTGAGTAGCATGGCTTAGTTCCATCCTATGAGTTTCTCGTTACTCTAATACCCATATCTCTCCATGGACAGCGATGAGGACTGACCCTTTGTTCAGATTACTGAAGCCTGCATTTTTGTGGGCTGAAGCCTCAGATAAATGTCTGCATATTTTCCCGTGCTGCAGAGAGTCATCTGCACATGAACATATATTCCTAGGTTCTTCTTATCTCTTGATATGTTATCATTTTATTTTGACATTCCTGGCTAAATATGGACTGAAATGTAAGAAATGGTTATTCCCTTTTAACAATGATTTGCTGAACAGCTTAACCTCCACACTGAACCACACCAATTGACAAGATTGATCACTGGCTTTTGACTGAGTTTAGGTCTTGTTCATAGTCCCAAATACTTCTCTTTTTCCACTTGCTTAACTAGAACGTCATCCTGCCATGTCCAAATCCCAATATATATATATTTTAGAGCTTCAAAATATTTACTGTAGTTTCCAATTATAGTCATGTTAACTAGGATTCTTTTATCATCAAACAACAAATATCGTAACTAGTTGGTTTAAGTAAGAGAGATTCATTATTTCAAGTACATGTATCTGAAAGTTAAGTAATTTAAAGTTTGGTTAAAATAGCAATTCAATGATGTCAACAAGAAACTATATATTTTCTGTCTATAAAGGCTTTCTAAGGAATGCTGACTTGGATTCATGAATTGACTCATTTTTTTGTCATACACTGACCAGTTTTAGAGGCTATAAATCACAGATTTCTCATAATTTTCTCATGGAGTAGTTGGTGAATGTGAACTATCTGTCTTGTTGGCATCAAAATTCTTTATTCACTAGAAACCATCAGAACTCAGGTATTACAGTGACATCAAAGGCAGGGGGGGAAAGGATGTTAATTCCATTGCATATATTTTCATCTGTGCAGAAATATTATTTCAATAGTCCTTTAGTAGATAACTGACAATACATCAATTATTAAACTTGCTTCTCATAAACAAATAGCTGTCATTAAGTCACCTCCAACTCATGGCAATTTATGTACAGCAGAACAAATATTTACCATCAATTACATGTTTGCATCCATCTTTGTGGCTATAATGTTGATGTACCTCATCAAGGGTCTCCTTTACATTTACTTTCCCAATACTCTATCAAAAATAATGTTCTATGGAGATACATCTCTCTTGATGACATGTCAAAAGAAAACAATTCAGAGAATGTAAACCTTAGGGTTTACATGGACTAATTTTTAGAAGTAGATGGTCAAGCCATTCTTTGTTATCTATCTTAGCCTGGAAAAACCATTGAAAACTGATATGCTATGAGTGACCCTGCAGTATTTAAAATATTGTTCACATGGCTTCTAGAATCATAACCGCACATAAGCCAACACAAACAGCACAGCAAACTAGTATATAAGTGGTTGTTTCTAAAGTCTACATATACAACAGTTACTATAAATATAATTATGATAATTGATTTTATTTTGACTAATCAAAATAAAATCAGTCAGTAGGCCTCCTTTGATCACACAGATGTTAGGGAAAAATTAAATTTCTGTTAACAATAAGAAAATAAATGACATATCTTAGGTCATCGGTAAATATGGCTACTCCATCAAGGATTTATATATGTATGAATCTCTTAAAAACAAGACCACACTTCTCATCCCACTACTTTGATTGAATTATAACTAATAATGATCCTGTAAGACAGAATGAACTCGTGTACATGGTTTTGAAACCTGTAATAGGGAGATCTAGTGGCCTAGTGGTAAGAATCTGCACTGGAATCCCAAAGGCACATGGTTTGGATCCACCAACTGTTCCAGGGAAGAAGGATGGGCAATCTTCTCCCATGTAATTACTACCTCTGAAAAACATGCTGGAGTGTCAGCTATAGATTTGCTCTGACTCCATGGTACACAACAATACTATTTCCAGAAGCAAACTGTTACATCTTTCTCCTATGGCTTTGAACAGCTGATCTTCAAAAGTCAGATCTTATATTTAGCAAGGAGCACTTAACCACTGTGCCACCATGACATGCTTCTATGAAATGAAAATACAATCCAAACTATATAAGAATTTCCCTTTTTGCCTTCATATTATTGGGGTATCATGCTCACAAACTTGAAAAGGTTCACACATTGCATTTTATTGTCATATCTCTTACACTTTTTAAAATTATCCCTTTTGATTATTCAGATCTTGTCTGTTTATTAATTCTCTGAAATAACCTAAGTTTTGTCCTGTTTAATTTTCTTATTTGGTTTTTCTCTGAAAATCTCTTTACCATGTTATTCAATTTTATTCCCTATCACTTGTTGCTATTCAATGCCCTCAAGTTGACTATGACTCACATGAAAAAGATCTGAACCTTGCCCTATTCTGTACCGCCTATACAGTCTCTGCTACGGCCACCCCCATTGTGGTAGTCACTGCCATCAATTCATCTCATTTTGAGAGTCTTTATGTGTGTATTTAGACAGAAGGTAAGTCTAAATATTTTATTAGATTTTGATTCAACATTATGTGTGAATTTTTTAAATTGTAATTTTAATGAACATCAGTGCACATCAACAGAGAACTGCCTGAAGAGCAGGCTGGATTTAGAAAAGGATGTGGCACCAGTAATATTCTAATTAATGACAGATGGATATTGGCTGAGAGCAGGGATCACCAGAGGAATGTCTATCTGATATACATTGACTATACAAAGGCATTTCTGTGGATAACAACAAACTGTGGCTGACTCTGAAGAGAATGTGAATCACAGAGCACTTGATTGTGCTTATGCAAAACCTATACTTGAACCAGGAGGCAGTCATCAGAACAGAGAAAGAAACACTGCATGGTTCAAAATTGAGAAAGGTGTACGCTAAGGATGTGTCCTATCTCCATATATTTTCAATCTATATATGGAATAGATTATCCAGGAGGCTTGGATCTATGAGGAGAAGTGTGGCATCAGGATTGAAGATAAACTCATCAACAATCTGCATTACACAGATGACATAATCCTGCTTGCTGAAACTGAGGATGACCTGAAGCTCTTACTGGGACGGGTCAAGGACTGCAGCCTTCAATAAGGATTGAAGCTCAACATCAAGAACAAAAATTCTCACCATTGGGCCAATTAGCACCATCATGATGGATAGTGAAGAGAATGTGATTGTTGACAGCTTCAGTTTGCTTGGCTCTATAATCAAAACTCTTGGTACTAGAAGCTAGGAAATTCAAAGATTAATTGCAATGGGAAAGTCTGCTGTAAGAGACCTCTCCAAAGTACTGAAGAGCAATGATGTCAGTCTTTAGACTAAGGTGCATTGGACACAGGCCATGGTCTTTGCAATTACTTGCTATGCATCAGAGATCTGGACAATGACTAGGGATGATAGAAGGAGAGTCGATGCCTTTGACATGTGGTGCTGGAGAAGAGTATTGAATATCCCATGGACTACTAGAAGAACAAACAAGTTCATCCTGGAGAGGGTGAAGCCAGGCTGCTCTATGAAGGTAAAGATTCCAAAGCTTCATCTGACATAGTTTGGACATGTTGCAAGGACGGACCAGTCCTTGGAGAGGGACGTCATGCTTGGGAGGTTAGAGGGACAGTGCAAGGAAAGGAAGACCCTTGATGAGATGGATTGATTCAGTCACTAGAGTAATGAGGATAGGTGTGTCGGAGACAGTACAATTGACAAGGCATAGAGTGAAGTAGGGCTGTTGTACATAGGGTCGCTATGAGTGGTAGGAGACTCAGCAACACATAACAATTTCAACAAAAGCTTACAGAATGTTGGGTTTTCATTCATTCATTGTAGCACATTTTCTTCCCCCCCTTCTCTTTTCCTTCCCCTAGTCCACTTTATAATGTACTTCTTGCTCCACATTGTTGTCATACATATAATGTGTAATTATATATTCCTTACAGTTTTCCCCCCACCTATTGCTATGTTGTGTTTATTATCTATCCACTTTTTTTCACGTTCTCTCTCCCTTGCCCATTTCAATCCTATTTTATAACAGTATTGGTATGCTGTATTCATCCATTTGTAACTGAGATATTTTACTCACCATAATATCTCCCAGGCTCATCCATGTTTTGTAATGTTTCAGATTCATTTTTTTCAATGTTGTGTAATATTCCGTTGTATGAATGTACCGTTGAAAAAAATGGTAAGTGTGAATTTTTCCATCATGTCATAAGCTATGTAATTTCAGGTTGTCCAAGATTACTCAGGCTAATTTTGAATACTAGGTTAATACTTGATTTTTAATGGTTTTATTTTGAAAATATAATTTCATTTTTATAAGTACATTTAAAAAGATACTGCACTTACAAAAAGAAAACCTTGTCATCCAGTAGCTTATTCTTTGAAATATTTTCAGCTTTGTAGCAAGAATATTTGGAATTATATATGAATATGCTCATTTTAAAGTGATTTAAAAATGATAGTTGTATTTTTAGTCATATAAAAACTTAGTGTAGTAATCTTAACTTTTGTAACAGTCCTCGTACATGCCTGAGATGAATTGTCCCGTTTTGGAGAAAACATTAGTAGCTTTAGCAGTTTCAAGTTGATGTGTGGTTATAATTTTCCTAACAAGGTGTGCTGGATGAAGTAAGTGGCTAGTGCACTATTCAGCTCTCAGCGTGAGCCTCATCTCTGCAGGAGGGCTGCACAGAGCAGTTACCACCTCAATAGCTCAATCTGCTAAAATAAATTCTAAGGGGGGAAAAACACCTCTAACGTATGAGTCAGTATTTTAGCTGGGGAAATATATATGATTTAGATTGTGGGAGACATTAGTTTTAACTAAGAGAAAAATGTTGTTGTGTGCCATTGAGTCACTTGAGACTTACAGCGACCCTCTGTACAGCAGTACTGAAACCTGCCCTGTCGTGAGCCAGTCTCACTGACTCTGACACACCAACCCCTATTGCCCCAGTTACTGCATTAATCCATCTTATCAGGGTCTTCCTCTCTTGTGCTTTCCCCGACCCTTCCAAGCATGAAGTCCTCTCCAAGGACCTGTCCTTCCTGGCCACGTGACCAAACTATGTGAAACAGAGCTTCAAAATCCTAGCTTTGAAGGAAAAACTTGGTTTTGCCCTCTCCAAGACAAACCTATTTGTTTTATTTGCAGTCCATAGTATGTTCAAGACTCTTCTCCGGCAC
>NW_006399763.1:29649718-29671120 GCF_000299155.1 Elephantulus edwardii | reverse complement strand
TTGGTGGAACTCCCCAATTAAAACAAGTTTGGAAGCAGGAGTGGCATCCACTTCTGAAGTAGCTTACCTACAGAAACTCTATGAACATGGAGAAACAATGAAATTTATACAAGCGTTCAGGTCTTTCATTCATAGGGTTGCTATATGAGTCATCTACAACTCAACAGCACTTAACAACCACCACCACCACCTTACCATTCAGCCTCAGTATTAATTTTTCATCAACTATGTTTCTGTCTCTGGGACTAAACAGCATGAAGAATAAAGTAAAGAATTATGGGTGGGAAATCTCTCATCATACTTTGTCCACAAACAGCTTTCTTTATTCTTAAGAAATATGCTTGGCAAACCATGAATGTGTTTCTTCATCTGTAAAGAAGTATTCTTGCTTTATAGTTTATTTCTAGGCATTATAGCTACTTTTCAAATGTTCCTGGTTGTTTAAATGTTACTAACTTTGTGACCATGAATCCATTTGGTTTAATAGTGTTCTATTTATTTATTTCTGCAAAGCTTTAGAACTGATATGGTACTACATTTAGCTTCAGTTATTTGGATTGTACTGGATTTATACTTTTAATTCTAGAGTAGAGGAAAAAAAGAGTTTAATATGTCAATTACAATTGATGTCCATATCTTTTTTTATTCTATAAATATTCAGATTTTTTGGAACAAAATAAATTTATCAGTAAAATTTAATAATCCAGTTTCAAATAGTATTTGAATGGTATAAAAATAATCTCTGAATTTCTTTAGAAAACAAATGATGAAGTAAATTTCAGAACTCATTGCAATTGAGCTAGAGCCTACTCATAGCAGACTTTTGTTGGGCTTGTTGTTGTGTACCATTGAATCAGAACCAACCTATAGCTGGCCCTCAGGTTTTCAGAGGTAATTAATCCCACAGTAGATTAACCATCCTGCTCCCATGAAGTAGCTGGTATTTGAACAGCATGCCCTGGTATTGTGGTGTATTTTTTATCACTAGGACATTAGTTTGATAATTTCCACACTGTTGTATCATCCTTTTTTGGAATGAGATTATTCCATATGCATACCTTTCAGGCAGCCAGGTCATTGTCCTCCAGGTTTCTTGGCACAACCTGGTAAGCACATCTAGTAAAGCATCTATTTGTTGAAATATACCAGTTGGTATTCCACCAATTCTTGGGGCTTTATTTTTTGCCAAGTCCTTTAGAGCAGCCTGCACTTCCTCCCTCATCACTATTGCCTCATGTTCATATGTTGTTTCTTGAAATTCTTCTGTGTCAGCCAATTCTTTTTGGTACAATGACTATGTATACTCCTTCAATCATCTTTTAATGCTTCCTGGATCATTCTGCCCATACTATCATTAAGAATTGCAACTCACAGCTCAGCTTCTTCAGCTTAAGAAATGCCAAGAGAATTTGGCCCTTTTGATTTTCCAACTCCAGCTCCTTCCTTGCAAATTTCATTATAATATTTTATTTTGTCTTTCAGAACTGCCATTTGAAATCTTCTATTCAGCTCTTTAAGTACTTCCTTTGCTTTGGCTTCTCTGTGCTCTAGTGCAATATTCCGTGTTTCTTCTGACATCCATTTTGGTCTTTTCTTCTTCCTCCATCTTTCTAATAACTTTTTGCATTCTTCATGAATGATATTCTTGATATCCTCCCACAGTACATCTGGTCTTTGTTCATTAATGTTAAAGGCCTCAAAGCTGTTCTTGAGTTAGTTTTTAAGTTCAGGTTGAAGATTCAAGATGAAATTTTGATTCCTGTGGATTTCATTTGACCTTTTCAGCTTTAATTTGAACTTGTATATGAATGCAGCCTTTGGTATGGATCGCATCTCAGTGTCAGGAAAACAAAGATCCTTACCAGTGGACTGGTAGACCGTGTCATATTGGATAGAGAGGAGATTGAATGTGTCAACAGCTTCATCTTACTTGGATCCACAATTAGCACTCTTAGTACCAACAGTCAGGAAATAAGGAGGTGCATTCCACTGGGAAAATCTGCGATTAGGAATGTCTTCAAATAATTGAGGAATAATGTTGTCAGTTTGAGAACTAAGGTACATCTGATTGAGGCCATAATCTTTCCAGTTACTTGTTATGCACCTGAGAGCTAGACTATGAATAAGACAGGAAATGAACTGGTGCCCTTAAACTGTGGTGTTGGAAAAGAGCACTGACATCCAGGGATGGCCAAGACAATGAACAGATATGTCTTAGTGAGGGTGCCACCCAGAGTGCTCATGGAGGCAAGAATTCTGAGGCTTCATCTTAACTTTGGACATGTCGCTAGGAGGTGCAATTCCTTGGAAAAGGACATGATATTTGGAAGGGTAGAGGATCAGTGAGAGGAAGACCCTCAGCCAGGAGGATTGATATGGTGACTGCTGCAATGGGTTCTTGTGTATCAAGAAGTGTGAGTATGGCACAAGATAGAACAGTGTTCAGATCTTTTGTTCATAGGTTCACTATGAGTCATACTCAACTCAATGGCACCTAAGAACCACAACAACATAAATAGTTAATGCTCTGTTCCATAATCAATACCTGGCCTAATCTTCACTGCTGACTGAACTTCTCCAACAATTTCTTTCACAGATATAATCAATTTGATTTCTGTACATACCATGAGGTGAAATCAATGTATTTAGACTGTGTTTGTGTTTCTTATAAAAGATATTTGCAATGAATAAATCATTAATTGAGTAGAATACTATTATTCTATCTCCAGCCTCATTTCTATCACCAAATTTATGTTTTATGACTACTGATCCTTTCTGGTTCCCAAATTTTACACTCCAGTCACCCAGTATTATTAATGTACCATGGTTATATGTTCAATTAATTTCTGATGGCAAAATGGAGTAGAAATTATCTATTTCCTCTTCTTTGGCTCTGGATATTGGTACATTAATTTGAATGATAGTGGTATTGAAAGGTCTTGTCTGGAGATAGATGATAGATAGATAGATAGATAGATAGATAGATAGATAGATAGATAGATAATTATCCTGCCATTCACAACATTGTATTTCAAGATGGATCTAGAAATAGCCTTTTTAACTAGGAGAATTACCCCTCCCCCACTCCCCTTTTTCATCTCTGGCATAGTAGATCAGACGTATGATTGTCTCGTTCAAAATGTCCCATGGAAATCCATCTCATTTCACCAATACCTAATATGTTAATATTTATACATTCCATTTCTTTCTTAATGATATCTAGTTTTCCTACATTCCATGTCCCAAATATTAATTTCTGCTTATATCTGTTCCTCATCCCTTGTGTTTCCAATATCAAAGGCCCCGCCTTAATTTCCATATCTGTTACTCAACTCTAAGTGTGCTCTCTTTTACATAGAGTTTTTGAGGTCTGTCATATTTTGGAAGTAGATGGCCAATTCTTCTTCCTATTCTGTCTTAATATGGATGTTTAGCTTTAGAACAGTATTGGATAGATATTTATTTTACCAAAAGAAGCAGATGAAAGACACTATCACTCTCAAGCAAAATCCTGTTGAAGATTATAAAAAAGACTGGAGCAGTACAACACCAGAAACACAAGCTGAATTTAGAAGGGGTCATGACACTAGAAATCTCACCAATGTCAGATGGTTCTTGGTAGAAAGCAAAGAGTACCAGGGGATTGTCAGATGTTCATTGACTATGCAGAGGCTTTTGACTGTGTGGATCACAAGTTTTGGCAAACCTGAAGAGAATGGGAATCCCAGAACACTTTATTGTAAAAAACATGTAAAACCTATACTCAGATCAGAAAATAGTCCTCAACAGAGCAAGGAAGCATTGCATGGTTCAAAATCAGGAGAGGAGTATGTTGGGGGGGATGTGTCCTGACTCCATACCTTTTCAATCTTTACATAGAACAGATTGTTCAGGAGGCTGAGCTTTATGAGGAGGGATGTGGCATTAGGATTCGAGGAAGACTCATCAACAACTTAGGTTATGCAGATTTTACAACCTTGCTTGCTGAAACTGAGGAGGACCTGAAGTGCTTGACGCAGAAGGTCAAGAACTACAGTACTCAAAATGGATTGAAGCTCAGAATCAAGAAAACACAGATTCTCAACACTGGGCCAACTGGAAGCATCATGATAGATGGAGAAGAGATTGAGGTTGTTAACAATTTCATCTTGCTAGGTTCTACAATCAACATTCTTGGCAGCCAGGAAACAAAAGCTGAATTGCACTGGGGAAATCTTCTCTCAGGGACCTTTCCAGAGTACTGAGAAGCAACGGTATCAGTCTAGAGACTTAGGTACACCTAATCCAGTCCATGGTCTTCACAATTACATTCTATGCATCAGAGAGCTGGACAACGACCAAGAATGACAGAAGAGCAATCAATGCCTTTGAGTTGTAGTTCTGGAAAAGAGTCTTGAACATACCATGAACTGCCAAGAAAACAAATATTTCTGTCTTGGAGAGAGTGAAACCAATTTTCTCCTTGGAGGCTAGGATTTTGAAGCTCCATCTCATATACTTTGGGCACATGCCAGGAAGGACTGGTCCTTGGAGAAGGACAGCATGTTTGGAAGGGTGGAGTGGAGAGAGAGTACAGGAGAGGAAGACCCCAGATGAGAGGGATTTATAGAGTAATTGGGGAAATGGGGGTAGGGATGTCAGAGCCAGTGAGACTGGCTCAGGACAGAGCAGGTTTCAGAGCTGTTATACATAGGGTTATTGTGAGTCATATGTGATTAGATGGCCTATAACAATAAACAAAAGGCCAACAAAGGGTGCAAATCCTACGAGAGAAGACTGTTCAGTTTTGTTCCTCAGAGCTTCAGTTGGGTTCAAACTGCCAGAGACATGTGCCTTTTGGGTGTCCAGGGCCACTCCTTATAGAGTATGCCTCTAGAGCTCCCTAGTGACTAATAAATAAGGGAAAAATGGTTTTGTTTTGAGTTTTCTTACTAATGGCCAGTAAAGACCAGTGGCGTGTTTAGTCAGCATAAAGCTCAGCACTTGAAGTTTTTTCTCTTGCTCTATTGCTGATCATTCCATACATTTCCTTTAATTTTAGTTTGTGGATATTGTTAGGCCTTAAAGCAAGGAAACAAATGTTTCCAAATGACCTAAAACTTTAAAAAATATGTTGTGTTCCCTGCTTCATTAAAGTCTCAGTTATTTATAAACATCCTTAAAATCATTCCAATTAGGCATGGAGGTCTTCCCTAAATCTTATAGTGAAGACAGATGGGCCTCATTGTATCAATGAGTACATTTCTGGTGACTCATGATTAAAGATATCTAAAGTTCATAAAATGAATCCTTATTTTTTTAGTTTTATGTATCTTTTAACTTTTAGCCTCTTGTTTCGTGAGGGTCAGTCAAGTCTATTCTGATACATAGAGACCTTAAGGACAAGAAATCTAAGGAAATCTAGCCCTATAACCTGTGTTTCTTCACCGTTTCTGCAAAGTTCAGGTTCATATTTGCAGTCAATATGACAAGCCATTTCTTTAATCGTATGCCTCCCTTTCCCTGATTTTCTACTTTCCAAGCATCATGTTTTTTGACAAGAACTGGATCATTCTGATGACATGCTCAAAATATATGAGAAAAAGTTTTCTTATTTGCTAAGTGAGACAACCATATCTCCAAAGAAGAGCCTGGTGGAACTCTGTCTTGGATGGATTGTTTGTTCTTTTCAAGTCCATGATATATTCAATATCTTTAACCAGCCATACAATTTAATGGCATCAAATATTTTGTGCCTTGTTTCCCTATGAGCACAATAAAGTTTATTTTGTTATGTGTCGTCGAACTGCTTGCAACTCATAGCAACACTGTATATAATACAACTTAGACCTATCTTGTGCCAACCACATTGTCTCTAACACACTGACTCACCTAACCTCCTTAACCCTGTCACTGAATCAATCCATCTCATCGAGAATCTTCCTCTCTTGAGCTGTTCCTCCACCCTTCCAAGCACGATGTCCCTCTTCAAGGACTGTTAACTCCTTGCAACATGTCCAAAGTATGTCAAATGAAGGTGCAGAATTGTTGTCTCTAAGCAGCAGTCAGCTTTCACCCTCTCCAGGATAAACCTGTTTGTCGCTCTGGCAGTCCATAGTATGTTCAATACTCTTCTCTAGCACCACAGCTCAAAGGCATCAGTTCTCTTTCTATCATTCCTAGTCATTGTCTAGCTTTCTGGGACATAGCAAATAATTGTGAAGTCTATGGCCTGGATCAGGCACACCTTAGTCTCTAGACTGACATCATTGCTCTTCAGTATTCTGGAGAGGTCCCTGACAGCAGACTTTTTTCTTTTGTTTGTATGTCAGAATTATAAAAAAAAAATACCAGAAGAATTTCATGAAACAACATATGACAAAGAGGAAATGGTAATGAAGAAGGAAGTTCAAGCTACTCTGAAAGAATTGACCAAAAGAAGGCCCCAGAAATTGATGGAATAGTAATTGACACATTTTAACAAACAAATGCTGCCCTGGATGTGTTCACCTTATTGTTCCAAGATATATGGAGGTCAACTAGCTGGATAACTTACTTAAAGGGATCTATATTTATTCATATTTTTAAAAAAGTTGATCCAACAGAGTATGGATATTATTGAACAATATCACTAATATCACATACAAGCAAAATCTTGCTGAAGATTATTAAAAAAACAAAACAAAGCAAAAAAACAACCCAACAACACACCACTGGACCAGTACATTGAAAAGAGCTACCAGAAATCCTAACTGAAACGAGATGAGGCCGTGGCATTAGAGACATCATAGCCAATGTCAGATAGATCTTGGCTGAAAGCAGAAAGTAACAGGGATTTATATCTGTGTTTCATTAACTATGCAAAGACATTTGACAGTGTGGATCAGTACAAAATGTAGCCATACTTGGAAAGAATAGGAATCTGAGAACACTTGATTGTGTTCTTCTGAAACTTACACTGGGACCAGGAAGCCATTTTCAGAACAGTGCAAGGAAACACTGTATGGTTCAAAAGCAAGAAAGAAGTGCACCAAAGATACATCCTTTCTCCATACTGTTTCAACCTATATGTGGAATAAGTCATTCAGGAGGCAGACAAATCGATGAAGAGGAATGTGGCATCAGGATTGGAGGAAGACTCATCAGCTTGCTTAATGCAAATGAAACCACACTGTTTGCCCAAATTGAGGATGATCTGAAGTGTTGCTGCAGAAGGTCAAGGACCATAGTACAAATTAAAGTTCAACATTAAGAAAACAAAGTTTCTCTCCAATGGGCCAATTGGTAGCACCATGACAGGCAGAGAAGAGACTGAGATTAATTATAATTTTGGTTTACTTGGTTCCACAATCAATGCTCTTTGCACTAGCAGTCCGAAAAGCAAAAGACAAATTGCACTGGGAAAAATCTGTTGTTAGTGACCTCTCCAGGGTGCTGAAGAGTGTCAGTGTCAGTCTAGGGACTAAGATACACTTGATCCAGTCCATAGTCATCGTAATTACTTGCTATGCATCAAACTGCTGGACAAAGACTAAGGATGATAAAAGAAGAACCAATGTCTTTGGGTTGTGGCACTGGAGAAGAGTACTGAACATCCCATGGATTTAAACAGGTCTGTTCTGAAAATGGTGAAACCAAATTGCTCTTTGAAAGCAAAGGCTTTGAAGCTCCTTCTGACATACTTTGAGCATGAGGACAGGAGAGACCAGTCCTTAGAGAAGGACATCATGCTGAAAAGGGTGGAGGGTTAGCACAGGAGAAGAAGACTTAGCTTAAGATAAATTGATACAGTGACTGGGGTAATGGTGGTAGGTGTTTTGGAGACAGTGAGATTGAACAAAGATAGGGTAATTTTCAGAACTTTAATCTATAGGCTCACTGGGAGTTGCAATAAATTCCCTGGTGCATAACAATGACAGTATTGTATGAGGAAAAACTGAAACTATCCAATGATACTGTAAAACCAACATGGGAAGCATGTATTATAATAAACCAAAGGAGAAAACCTAAATAAGCTACCTGGTGTTATTCTGTATCTCTGGGATTAATTTTTAGATAGTCTTTCTTCAGTGTATGCATGAAAATTGGACACTGAGATGGCATCTAACCATTTCTAATTTCATAAAGGGCTGATGAATCACTATAATCAGTAGCATCCAAATCTGATGTTTATGGTGTCACATAATCCCCATTCCCCACTTAAAAAAAACACCAAAAACAAAACAACAAACCACATTCTGATGTCAACCTTCCATGGCCCTCTGTTGCTCTGCTATGTATGGTAATTAGTTGCAGTGAAACACACAATGCTTAGAGACCATACTCCAGTTATGGGGTTTATTAGGAAAGTGTGTACAATTCAGGATCATAAAGATTCAGCATAGTGTTTAGTCATCAAGAAAAGCCTCTTCTCTTTCTTGCCAATGGGATGATCACATTCTGATTATCAGTCTCAACGTGGCCTTTGTCCTGCTAGGGCAAGTGTTAGAAAACTCATTTATCTGACTCTAGTGTCATAAAACTCTAGAGTTTACCTTTACCAATTTAACTGCCTATAAAGCTCTACTTTGCTACACAGCTTAGCCATACCTATTCTTTTCTAATTCCATGGGTTGCTTCGTCTAGCTCAATGACAAATGTCCAAGGTAATACAATCTATCAGCAATCCACTTTCCCCAAAGTACTCTGCTTTCTTGTTCTGTGATGTTTGACAGTTGTTGTTGTTGTTGTTGTTGTTGTTATGTGCTATAGAGTCACTTGAGACTCATAGCGACCCTATGTAAAACAGCCCTGAATCCTGCTCTACCTTGGGCCAACTTCATTGTCTCCAGCACACTTAACCCCATTACCCCAGTCACTGAGTCAATACATCTCATCGAGGATCTTCTTCTCTTGTGTTGTCCCTCTATCCTTCCAAGCATGATGACCCTCTGTAAGCACTGGCCCCTTCTTGCAACCTGCCCAGAGTATGTCACAGGAAGCTTCAGAATCCTTGCCTCCAAGGAGAAGTCTGGTTTCACCCTCTCCATGATGAACCTGTTTCTTCTCCTAGCAGTCCAATATGTATGTCCAGTATGTTCAATATTCTTCTCCAGCACTACAGCTCAAACGGATTGATTCTTCTTCCATCATCCTTAGTCATGTTTGACTACTTCTAATTTTTTTCACCAGTCTCTTTGCTGCTTCTGCTGCTGTTTCTTTACCACTTCTTACAATCTTTCACCAACTTGTCAATGGGACATATCTTTGTCTCCTGGATGGAGGAGGTTCCTTTTGCAGGCTTTGAAACAAGTTCTAAGCACACGTTTCACTCCTGATCCTTCTTTCTTGATGACAGTGAGTTTCCATTTTTTCTTCTGGGATGGATCATTTAAACTTAGTGAGTTGATAAAGCTAATTTCCATATTAGCATTCCATGAACCATTTCAGGGTTTCACCATAAAAGAGTGCCCTGTACCCCAGTTACATAGTGACTAATCATACCATAAACAGGATAAATATGTATTTTGCAGAAAAATTATAAGAAATATAAAGACAAAAATATGAATATATTCCATGTTTTAGTACTTTGGTGATGATTCAATTCTCAATAACATATCAACAATTCTATAATTTTAATGTGTGGCAGCCACATTTTTGAACAATGGCACTCTAGTAATAGATCATAACACAATCATAACACAGTTCCATTAAACACAATTTTGGAAACTGGAATTGTATAACAAAAAATTTTACAGTTATAAAATACCTATTGTTTATTATTATTGTTGGACATCAAGTTAGAGCTTACCCTAACTGCCCCTCCAGTGGATTTTCAGAGGCAGTATATTTCATGGCAGAAGACTGCATCCTTCTCCCAAGAACCTTATGGTGAATTTGAACTGCAATGCCTTTGGAATTCCAACACAGCTTCTTACCAGTAGGCCACAAGAGCTCCCTATAGATTTATATATTAGACTAAATGGATTAAATATGTTCTGACAATTGGTAGGTCACCAATATCAAGCATAAATACATTCTAAATGTGTGTGTGTGTGTGTGTGTGTGTGTGTGTGCGCGCGTGTTGTATACCATAGAGTCGGAACCTACCCATAGCTGACCTTCCAGTGGGTTTTCAGAAGCAGCTAATCAAAGGGGAAAAGGTTGCCTATTCTCCTTTTCCAGATAAATTATTTGACATATTTATTGTTTATATTGTTCTTGTTATTGTAGAGTACCATTGAGTTGGAACCTACCCATAGCTGAACCTTGGTGGTTTTAATCATCTGGGAGGAGAGTATGTGTGTGTATGTATGTGTGTGGATTGATAGATAGAGATAGAGATAGAGATAGAGATAGATATAAACAACAACAATATACACACACAGAGGTATATATGTATTATAGGTATATATATTATAGGTATATATATTATAGGTATATATATCATAGGTATATATATTTATATATATGTATATATGTGTGTATATATGTATATCTATATATTTATATCTCTATCTCTCATCTCTATATCTATCTATCTATCTATCTATCTATCTATCATCTCTATCCTTTCTATTGCTGCAATCTCAAAGGCACACAGTTTGAATCCACCAGCTTCTCTGTAGGAAAAAGAAGGAAGAATCTCCTTCCATGCACTTAACTGCCTCTGAAAACCTGCTAGAGGGTCAATTCTGACCCTACAGTGCACAAAAACAACATAGAGAAACAGATAGATAAGATAGATAGATATAATATGAATGTATAATTTTGAAAGGCTTTGCCTCAATATGTTTATTAAAATTTTTCATAGTGTATAATGATGTTTTCTAATACTGTTTTGTAAAGCATCTAAAATATTATAGAACGTCACTGTAGTATGTTTACCTTATGATTGAAATGATACTTGAAATAGTTTTAAAATTTATCAGAATAAAACTTTTACTCTAGATGTAGCTCATGGTTTAAGAGATATTTCTAAAAGAGTTAATGGATATATGTTTGATAAACATGTAATGTTTCCAAGTGAGAAATATAAATTATTACTACTGCATGTTCAGGATTTATTATTAAATATATTTTAGAGAATTGCACAAAGATGCAAATAAAAACATATTAGTACACATTGTTTTGAAGTGGTAGATGTTATTTATATTGTCAAATATGTGAAAAATGTTATTATCATAAGTGGATTTCAATTGTAGCAGCAAATATAAATCATATATATATGTATTGTTAGTAACAACCCTGTTCTATTTGGTCTTAACTTTTTGACAAATCCAATATTTTCCATCTGTCTACACCAGTATGAAATATTGTCAGAGGCTTAAATTATATTGCTATGTTTATATCAACATTATGATTAAAATAATTGTGTGAATAATTCTCTCTATAGCTATGGTAACAGATTCCCCTATATTCTAATGGAAATGCTCATTGCCGGTGTCACCTTGAGCACACCACATTTCTTTTATTTTTTGTAATTTCCATTTGTAATGGACCTTCCAATAATAGCACCTTTCACCACTTGCATGTTATTGGAATAGATGGAATAAACCATAAAACTCCTAAACAAACTAACAAAACAAAAACAGCCAAGCCAAACCAAAATCTAGCCATTGAGGTGATTCCAATTTACGGTGATCACATGTGTTTCACAGTATAACAGGATATTCTTGTGGGGTGTCTCTTGCATTTAAACTTCTGACCTTTGACTCAATAGTCAGAGACTGAACCCTGTGTAACACTCAGTAACTCTAGAATTGAGGAATAATGCTCTTGTTTGTAAACAATCATATACATTTAGAAAAAAATACTAAGTAAATTCACACCTATAATTTGTTTTCAAAATTTTAGAAACAATGAAACATTTATTTTAAAAATGTACTAAATGTAAAGAAAAGCTACCGCTTTGCAAACCCTTAAGAGCCCTGAAATTAGAATGGATTACATACTGAGCTGCTAACGGAAAGGTTTGTGAGAAAGATGATGCAGCTTGCTCCCACTAAATATAATCCTTTGAAGGAGGCTTATCATACATTAGTATCAACTCAAAAGCAACAGGTTTTGCTTTGCAAATTCTAAATTCCTATACAATTGTAGGGTTACATCATCCTTACTATTCACAAAATCAAGGGGCAATAAATCAAGAAATGCACTAGTTTTAAATCCAAAATATTTTCATTTCCTGTTTGTTCATGATAATGTTCAAGTCTGAGTATGCAAGAACAGCACATGTTAAGCTGACACAACTGGAAAGGAATATGCTGATTAGATAGAAAACTCAAACTTACTTCCTCAGAGGCAGAAGTGAATCCCAGCTGACCAGCTGGCTTTCAGAGTTCCACTGGAGCATCAGCTATGAGTTGATTTTGACTGGATGATAATGAGTTGAGTTGAATTTGAAATTGCAGAGATCTGGACAAAGAATGGGGATGACAATGAATGGGGATGACATAAGAAGAATTGATGCCTTTAAGTTTTGGCATTGAAGAAGAATACTGAACAGCCCATGGAGCTCTAAAATAACAAGTATGTCTTGGAGAAGGTGCAGCTGGAGTGCTCTTTGGAGGGAAGGAT
Organism: Elephantulus edwardii; assembly: GCF_000299155.1. Lineage (NCBI taxonomy): Eukaryota > Metazoa > Chordata > Mammalia > Macroscelidea > Macroscelididae > Elephantulus > Elephantulus edwardii. Next base: position 29,658,583 of record NW_006399763.1, on the reverse strand, counting down.
GATGAGGCTTCACCTCATATACTTTGGACATGTTGCTAGGAGAGGCTATTCCTTGGAGAAGAACATGATGTTGGGAAGGGTGGGGGGTCAACGAAGGAGAGGAAAACCTTCAACCAGGTAGATTGACATGGTGACTGCTGCAATGGACTGCAGTGTTTCAGGAATTGTTAAGATGGTACTGGATAACCCGGGGTTCAGAACCATTGTTCATAGGATTGCTATACATAGTACTTGACTCGATGCACCTAACAACAACAACAATCTTTCAATAATATAACTTGATGTTGAATTTATTAATCTATTTTTCAGCTAGAGAAACATTAGAAGTATTCTCCACTTTTGATTTTTAAATTCCAATTCTTTGCAAATTTTAGTGTACTTTGTCTTTTTGAGCTGCCCTTTGAAATCTTCTCTTTAGCTCTCATACTTCTTCACTTCTTCCCTTCATTTTGACTTCTTTAGGGTGCTCTCATGAAGCAGTTCTTAGCGAGTTGAGTTGCTAACCCAAAGATGTACACTCTCTTAGACATTCATATCTACCACTGGCTCTGGAGGATAAAGATAAGCAATTTCCTCCTCACTAGTTATAGGTTCAAATTTAACTGGAGTGACTGCGAGGGCTTTTTTTAATGTTAAGGAGCTTTAGAATATCTTCTATTGTTCATTTTGATCATTTTATCTTTGTAATAACCTTTTACTTTATTCAAGTATGATGTTTTTGATGTCATACAAAAGCTCTATCATTAAGAATCCTTTTCAGTTTTTTTTTAATCTGCTCGCAGGTTTATAAATAAAATTGCTTGGATCCATTTAATATAACATGGAAGCAGCCCTGGTGCCACAGTGGCACTTTTGGACTATTAACTTAAAGGTCAGCATTTCAAATCCACCAGCTGACTTTGGGGGGACAGATAAGCAGTCTTTTCCCATAAAGATTTACAGCCTCAGAAAGCTAGTGGAAAGTCATTATGAGTTGGGACTAACTTCATTGTAGTTAGTCTCATAAACTTATTACTGTTAAGATGGAAAAGACTCCAGTGAGTTTGAACCACTTCTCTTTGTTTAGGTGCCATGGAGTTGAGTACAAATTATAACAAGCCCCCAAACAACAGATTTGAACCCTGCCCTATTCTGTGCCATTCTTATCATCCCCAACACACTTAAGCCTATTTCATAACCATTGTATCAGTCTATCTCATTGACAATCTTCCTCTCTCTTATTGACCCTCCACTTTTTCAAGCATGATGTCTGTTTCCAAGGAATAGCTTTTTCTAACAACATACCCAAAGTAAGTGGGACAAACCTTCACCATCTTTGCCTCCTCTGGCTGAAGATTTCCCCAAACATATCTATTTGTTCTTTTGGAAGTCCTTGGAATATTCAATACTCTTCTCCAACACCACAACTCAAAGGCATCAATAATACTTCTTTTATTCTTATTCATTACCTAGTTCTCAGATGTATATCAGGGAATTGGAAGAACCATGGCTTGAATCAGACACATCTTAGTCTTTAAGCTGACTTCATTGCTCTTCAAAGAGAGGTCCCTGACAGCAGACTTTGCCAATGTTGTCCATAACCTGAACTTTTATAGGCTGGTATTTTGTGTTCATTGTGGATCCAAGTAAAAGAAAATAATTGACAATTTCAAACTTATCTCCATCTATCATGATGTTACCTATTGGCCTAGTGCTAAGAATACTGGTTTTCTTGATCTTGAGACGCAATCCATATTAAAGGCTGTAACCCATGATGTTTTTTTTCAGCAAGTGTCTCATCTCCATCTTGCTTTCAGTAAGCAAGATTGTGTCATCTGTATAATATAGGTTGTTGATAAGACTTCCTCCAGTCCTGATGCCACGTCCTTCTACATAAAGTTCAGTTTCAAACAAATTATTTGCTCAGCATACAGATAAAAGCAGTAGGTAAAGGCCACCAACTAATAATAAATCATTTAATTCACTCTACAGATAAGGAAACAAAAATGCTTCTTTATCGTCCTTCTCCCCACTGGTCAGTTTGCCATTTGTTTTGTTATGTGTCAGTGAGTTATAGTTGACTTACAGCCGACCCTCAGTGGGTTTTTGTTGTTGTTATATACCATCGAAACAGAACCAACTCATAGCTGACTCTCCAGCAGGTTTTCAGAAGCAGTTAATTACATGGGAGGAGACTGGCAATCTTCCTTAGGAACAGTTGGTTGATTTGAACTACATGCCTTTGGATTTGTAGTGCAGCGTCTCATCCACCACTAGGGCACCAGACCTAACTGTGTTTTTTAGAGGCTGTAAATCACAAGGGAGGAGATTGTCACATCAGTCAGTCATACTCACCTTTTTAATTGAATTCTTTAACTTTCCATCTTTAAAAGAATAATATGAGGATATGTTTCTTTGTTAAATGAAACTTTTTGAGAATAACCTTGAATAAAACCATATTATTTAGAATAACAGTACAATAAATTTGGAAAAATGATGACAGTGAACTGAAAGAAAAATGTGAAAATACTGATATTCATTTAATTTTTGTTGTTATGTGCTGTTGACTCAGAACTTGACTCATCGTTGATCCTCCAGTAATTTTTAGTCAGTAATTCAGATGGGAGTAAATTGCCCCTCTTTCTCCCACAGATCAACCAGTGGATTTTAACTGTCTGACTAGCTGAACCTGGGCACCCCACAGGACAGCCAGCAGACCCCGCAGACCCACCCTATTTTCTCAGGTAATCGGAGATGCCAAAAAGCCCGCGACATCCGTTCTGGCCCGAGGGCCACAGGCCCTCGGGCCAAGAAAAGCCTATCTACACAGCAATTCTACAGGATGCATCACATTTGACCAATAAATATTGCGACTAAACTTCAGAGACACTGATCCCAACATAAGGAACTACCATCAGCTGATGTGTTTGAAATCACAGAAGCCATGGAAGTTGTGGAGAGTCACGGACGATTCGCCATTACAAGATGGCGCCGACTTCCTGCCTCACGATTCGCCATTACAAGATGGCGCCGACTTCCTGCCTCGCCTTGTTTTTCGGAATCACACTTAAGACCTTATTTGGGCACTGTGTTCTCATTGGTCGATGGCTCGATCTCACGTGGGGTTAATGGTCCAATGGAGGCATGACACATGAGACTGATGGGCGGAGGCCTGAAGAGGGGATAAAAGGCCGCGCAATTTCCCTTTCGCGCTCTTGCTTTCGCCACCACCCTCTGTAACAGAACTCCTGAGTAAACCACTGTGAGAAGGAACCGCTGTGTGTTGTGTCCTTATTCCGGCGGGACCGGTGAGGCGCGCAACAAGTGGTGGCCCGTACAGGGAATCGAACTTTGAAACTGAAGAGGTGCCGTGGTTCCAGAACTCACGGTGGACAGGGCAGCCAGCTGGTAAGTGTCAGGTAAGGACTGACCTAATTTCTAAAGTTCTCGGAAGGAGACTATAAGGACCTGTGAGATCAGGCAATTTTCTAAAGTTCTCGGAAGGAGACTATAAGGACCTGTGAGATCAGGCAATTTTCTAAAGTTCTCGGAAGGAGACTATAAGGACCTGTGAGAGCAGGCAATTTTCTAAAGTTTGTGGTGAGTGACCAGAAATAGAAAGTGAAACCATGGGTAATTCACCCTCATGTCCTGTTAAAACGGCCCTAAAAGGTCTGTTAAAAGCTAAGGATTTGGAACTTAAAGATAGGATCATTGAAAATTTTCTAAAGGAGGTTGATAGAGTTGCTCCGTGGTATGCAGTGTCTGGACACCTCACAATCAACAGTTGGGATAAGCTCGGTAGAGACCTCGATGCTGCATGGGAAGAGGGACACCTCAGAGCGGGAGTTCGAGGGGTTTGGAAGCTGGTACGTGACTGTTTAAAAAATGACAAGTGTGTGACTGCCTTAAGAAAGTCCGAAGAGGTTCTAGAACAGATAAAAGAAACACGCTCAGAGGAATCACAGTCAGGAGAAAGGCTCTACCCTAGCTTGGAGGACGCCAGTGATACTGAAGATAAGAGTTCAGACAGTGATAGTTCTAGTGAGGAACATTTAGATGACTTAGAGGAAAAAAATCACAATCTTTTGTTAAGACTGGAGAGGGCCAGACTACTTAAAAAGGGGAAGCGAGAAAGACGGAAGCAAGGGAGAGACTCAGAAGAGTCTCCACCCTGTCATATGGAGCCTAGTGCTCCGCCCATCCCTCTGCCTTACGGGCAAGAGTCACCTCCCTTACGGACTTCCTTTTGCCCTGAAGCATGGAGGCAAGCTGCAGAGGCCTTCCCTGTTTTTGAGGACGCCAACCAGCAGCGTTATCATGAACCTGTTGACTTTAAACAATTGAAGACATTAGCAGAATCAGTAAAGACCTATGGGGTAGGAGCATCATTTACTCTTGCACTGCTGGAACATCTTGCTCTACATGCTCAAACGCCAGCTGATTGGCAGAGCACAGTGAAAGCCTGTTTAACTGTTGGTCAATACTTAGATTGGAAATCACTCTACACCGATTATGCCCTAGGCCAGGCGCGACAAAATGCAGCACAAGGTCAACCAGCATGGACTTTTGACATGTTGACTGGCCAGGGACAGTGGGCTAATAATCAGACAGTTTACCCCCTACAAGTTTATACTCAAATAAATGAGATAACAATTAAAGCTTGGAAGAAAATTCCTAATAAAGGTGAAGTGACTGGAAATTTGTCAAAGATAATTCAAGGGCTTACTGAGCCATCCTCTGATTTTGTAGGAAGGATGGTTGAGGCAGCAGGGAAAATTTTTGGTGACCTAGATACAGCTATGCCTTTAGTAGAGCAGCTCATATATGAACAGAGTACTAGAGCATGCCAGCAAACCATCACCCCGTGGAAAAATAAGGGACTCCAAGTATGGTTAAAGTTTGCAGGGAAATTGGTGGCCCCCTGACCAACTCAGGTCTTGCTGCTGCTGTTTTACAGCTGGCACAAAATAGGAATGGAAGGCAGAGTAATGCTGGAGTTTGTTTTTTATGTGGACGATCTGGGTATTTAAAAAGACAGTGTCCCAACAAGTCTAAGAAGGGAGAACACGTGTCCACACCTTCCCCTGGACTATGTCCACGATGTAAAAAGGGTAATCACTGGGCTAATGAATGCCGCTCAGCTAAGGACATACAGGGGAATCCACTGACCCCAGGGTCTGCAGGAGCCCAGTCAAAAAACGCACAGCAGGGCCCCAGACCCCAGGGCCCAACACAAATGTATGGGGCATTTCAGACACCCATGTTTCCCAGTCTACGCCCGATGAACGGCACGCGGAAACAACAGCCCTTGCCAGGAGGGCCACAAGAGGGAGCGCAGGACTGGACCTCTGTTGCACCACCAGACTTGTATTGACCCCACAAATGGGAATACAAGTTGTAGACACAGATTTTAAAGGGCCGCTACCTAAGGGTACAGTTGGATTGCTCATTGGCCGCTCTTCATCCACATTACATGGTCTTATCATACATCCAGGAATTATTGACCCAGATTATGAGGGAGTGGTGAAAATTCTGGCCTCCTCTCCTAGAGGAATTACCGCAATATCCCCAGGAGACCGTATTGCTCAATTAGTGTTAATACCTAGTCTACACAATATCTTCCCCTCTAGAAATAAAAAAAGAAGGGATCAGTGTTTTGGCTCCAGTGGTCAAGACGCTATGTTCCGTTCACTAGACTTGGATGATAGACCATTAGTAGAATTAGACATCAATGGAAGAAAAATATTAGGATTGTTAGACACCGGAGCTGATCATAGTATCATAGCTAGGAAGGACTGGCCAGCCAAATGGCCTGTACAAGAATCTTCGCAGACTTTACAGGGCCTCAGGTATGCTAAATCTCCTCAAATGAGTGCTGGTCAGCTCAGATGGGTAGATAAAGAAGGGCATCAAGGAGAATTTCAACCTTATATTATAGAAATCCCTGTTAGTTTGTGGGGGAGAAATTTGTTGTCAGCAATGGACTATAAATTGACCAATAACTATTCTTTAGTGTCAAGAGAAATGATGAGAGAGATGGGATGGCATCCTTCATTTGGAATAGGAAAAAACTTACAGGGAATCAAAGAACCCATCCCATCCTCACCAAAAAAGGATACAAAGGGGCTGGGTTTTTCCTAGAGGCCGCTGAGACCTCGATACCCATTACATGGAAATCGGAGGATCCCATGTGGGTAGCTCGGTGGCCATTATCCTCCGAAAAATTAGCAGCAGCCCAAGAGTTAGTTATGGAGCAATTGCAATTGAATCACATTAAACCATCAGTATCCCCTTGGAATACACCTATCTTTGTCATTAGGAAAAAGTCAAGAAAATGGAGATTGCTGCATGACTTAAGGGCTATTAATAAACAAATGCAGGTTATGGGTCCAGTGCAGCGAGGGCTTCCATTGTTAGCCGCCTTGCCTCAAGACTGGCCAATAATAGCTATAAATATAAAAGATTGCTTTTTCTCCATTCCGCTATATCCTAAGGACACTCAGAGGTTTGCTTTCACCATACCCTCTTGTAATTCCGAATTCCCAGAACAGCGCTATGAGTGGACCGTCCTGCCCCAGGGCATGGCCAACAGCCCTACCATGTGTCAAATCTTTGTGGACAGAGCCCTGCGCCCGGTGCTAGATCACTTTAAAGGGTTGCGGTGTCTCCATTACATGGATGATATCCTGTTAGCTCATAAAGATAAGTATGTACTTCAGGAAGCTTATGTAGCTGTTGTGCAAGCTTTAAAGAAATGTAATTTACATATTGCCCCTGAAAAGGTACAGCAAGACTCTGTTATGTCTTATCTAGGTGCCAAAATTGACTCCAAAGGGGTGGTTCCACAAAAACTTGAAATTAGAAAGGATGAACTCTGTACCCTAAACGATTTTCAAAAATTATTAGGTGACATAAATTGGATAAGGTCCTATTTAAGAATCCCGAATCAGGTGCTCAAGCCTCTCTATGATATTCTATGTGGGGACTCTGATTTGAATTCCCCTCGAACACTGACCCCCGAGGGGCGCAATTCTCTCCAAATAGTAGAAGAGGAGTTAGCAAAAGCCTTTCTAAAGCGATTCAGTCCTGAACAAGATCTTACTCTTTTAATTCTGAAAACTAAACATCAGCCCACTGCCGTATTATGGCAGGATGGCCCTCTATTGTGGGTCCATCCCAGGATCTCTCCAGCAAAGACTATTACGTATTACCCCACTGAAGTAGCTTCTATGGCCCTGGAAGGGATACGTTTATGTATTTCCCATTTTGGAAAACAGCCAGAAGTATTGATAGTTCCTTATGACGCTCATCAAGTACAAGTTCTGAGCGGAACTATTGATGAGTGGGCGATACTCCAATGTTCTTTTGAAGGAAGCATTGACAATCACTTCCCTAAAGACCCTATTTTACAGTTTTTTGAAGCGCACCCTGTCATCTTTCCAAAAATAACCAGGACTTCTCCACTGTATGGGGCTGCGATCATATATATACTGATGGTTCAAAGACAGGCTGTGGATCTTATAAAATTGACTCTCGTGATCCTGTGGTAGTGCAATTTGCCCCAAGCTCACCGCAAATTATTGAACTAAAGATTGTTATTGAGGTCTTTAAAATTTTTTCTCAACCTTTCAATTTAATTTCAGATTCCTTATATGTAGTTAATGCATTAAAAGGTATAGAAGCTGCTAGTAGAATTAAAGAATCCAGCACAATCTCTGGATTATTACTAAATTTACAAGAATTATTGTGGCAGCGCAAAAATCCATTTTTTGTACAACATATAAGAGCTAATTCTGGCCTACCCGGCCCTATGAGCTGTGCCAATGCGGAAGTGGATGCAGCCACTCGCCGTGAATTCATTATGCCCGCTCTCTTTGACTCCCCTGAAATAAGAGCTAAACAATTCCATTCTACCTTTCATGTTAATGCTAAAACCTTACAACAAAAATTCAACATTACACGCGCTACTGCTAGAAATATAATAGTCCACTGCCCGGACTGTAATATATATCTACACCCCCCTAGTGTAGGTGTTAACCCGAAAGGTCTTCAACCTCTTAGGCTCTGGCAGATGGATGTGACACATTTTCCAGAATTTGGAAAGTTAAAGTATATCCATGTCTCTGTGGATACCTGCTGTGGGATCATTTTCGCCTCTCCTTTATCTGGTGAAAAGACTCGCAATGTTATTACGCACTGCTTAGAAGCTTGGGCAGCTTGGGGCAAACCTTCAGTGCTAAAGACGGACAACGGCCCAGGGTACACCGCCGCCTCATTTACCTCCTTTTGTGCCACCATGCAGATTATGTTAAAGCATGGCCTACCATACAATCCACAAGGTCAAGGTGTGGTGGAGCAAGCCCACCGCACTCTTAAAGAATGTTTATTAAAACAAAAAGGGGGAATAGGTAAAGACCATACCCCAAGACAAAGGATTTCACTCGCTCTATTTACATTGAATTTTTTACAATTAGATAAACAAGGTCGTTCCTCTGCTGACCGACACACCAATTGGATACAAAACAAAGAGGGATTAGTAAAATGGAAAGATGTGTTAACTGGATCATGGAACGGACCGGACCCAGTGTTAGCTTGGTCCAGGGGATCTGTATGTGTCTTTCCACAGGAAAAGGACGAACCCATTTGGATTCCCGAACGCCTAGTACGGTGCTGCAATATGGACAAAGATATGGATGATCCTGAAGATATTACTGATGTCAATGTGGTGGAAGCAGTGCCCATGTAAAGAACTTGTCTTCCAGCCTGAGAGAACTGAATCGGCATATCACAGGAAGATGGGACATGGAGTTCCAGCATTTCATGCAGAATTTGACCCTTCAAATATTACAAGTCAACGAAACCAGAGTGCCACCTATTACTGGA
>NW_006399763.1:29623160-29645638 GCF_000299155.1 Elephantulus edwardii | reverse complement strand
GGAGTTTAGGGCTGTTGTACATAGGGTCGCTATGAGTCGCAGGCGACTTGACAGCACATAACAACAACCACAACACCTTTGGTTGGCAGCACAACTGCTTAACACTAGGAACCCAGAGCTCATGTGTTTAGTCCTTGAATTAATTTAATAATATTTAATTTTTTCCTGCTTCTAGTCAATTATATATAATCTGAAAATGATCACATGTTTGTATATAGCTCATATTTTAATGTTTATCTTTGGGAAAACAGTACACTGGTTTATTTGTTCTCATTTATGTACAAATCATTTTCAAATGATTTTTATCTTGCAATATATTATTCTTGTTTTAGGATTAGATTAACTTTAGAAAATAAGACAAAGAAACCTCACAGGTAATGAGGAAGTGTATGTAATTCCTTCCTTAGTTAGAAAAATCCTCCAAATCAAATATGCTCATCTGTAATCAAGAGAGCAGACTTGCATTTAAGAGGCTCAACTGGTGTCATGTACCTCCCCAAACTACTGAAGAGCAATGATGTCTGGCTTGAAGATTAAGGTGCAATTGATTTGAGCTATGATCTTTTTAATAATTTGCTATGCATCTGAGAGATAGAAAATGAATAAGGAACAGAATAAGATTTGATGCCTTTAAGGTATCTATCAGAAGAAATAAAGTAGTCCTATGGACTGTCAAAGAGCACAGATAGATCTTGGAGAGGGTGTAGCCAGAATTCTTGGAAGACAGGATGGAAACAAATACATGCTTTGGGGATGGTTCTAGGAGACTTTTTTCCTCGGAATGGGACATCAAAGGTGGAGTTTCAGCAAACAAAAAAGGAAGATCTTTGAGGACATGGATTAAAACTGACTACAAAGGGCTCTCGTGTGCCAAAGATGATGAGGATGGAACAGGATAGTACAGGGTTCAAATCTGTCATTCATAGGTTTGTTATGTGTTATACTTAACTTGAAGACAACTAACAACAACATTCAAAAAGAATTGAAACTTTGCATAAGTTGTTGGAGTCCAGGTTATCAATTCCCTTAAGCCAATGAAAACCATAATGTATTTGACCAATTCTTATTACTAGGTTGTTGCTGTTGTATATCATCGAATTGGAATGGTCATAGCTGATCCTCCAGTGGCTTTTCAAAAGCAGCTTTACTTGCACGGGAGGAGATTGTCTATCTTTTTCCCTCAGAGCAACTGTGGATTTGAACGATGTGCCTTCAAGATTGCAGTGCAGCTCCTTACCACGAAGTCACTGGAATTCTAGGTAGTCATTTGAAATTTTGACTTAAAATTATTTCATTTTTAAGTTTAATGAATATGTAAAATGTCTCAAAGTCAAACAAAATAATTCCTGAAATACATAATAATTAAGATAATCTTACTCTCTAAAAGAACTAACATTGTCTCCCAATGCTTTGTAAGTGTCCAAAAATTTTAAAAATTTGTTTTTATTTTATTGTAAGTTAATATAATATTCTACCTTGGAGAATTTTTATCTCCCTTCTAAGTGGAGCCTCTTGTCATATTTTAAACAGAAAAAAAATTGGAGGATTTTATCTGATTGGTAATATAATAACACTAATCATCATAATCTTTAGTATTTCTAGTTCAAGACATTTAGACTTTGACAATAATCTTTATTTTGCTCAGTAGTAATAGATCAACTATTAAACAATAATTTTCTCATCCCTTGTACCCACCACTGCTGGAGGCCTGTCCTCAATACAAGAGCCGATTAGAGCTAAGCAGTTGAACACAAAAGAAAACCTGTGTCTTGAAAAAGTTCATTCTTGTTTGATATCTTTTCAAAAATTTTCATTTCCACCCCAGATATACCAAATCTGAATCTACATTTTAACAAGATCCTCAGGTGGCAACTCATTAAAATTCAGACTTCGACTCAGTGAATTGGGGTGAAATGTAAATTATCAGCAGGCAGTGAAACCAGAATGAGCTGGTTAGAAGCACTGAGTGAAACACACAAAATAAATTAATCTGTGAAACATTTATTAGTTTTTGGCCAGTCATCAGTAAAATAATCCTACTGCTTTAGAATAAAGAGCAACAAGTGTCATGGGCTATTATCTTTCCACACTACCTAAAAGGCCCTAATCGGCTACTTCTATGCAGTTCTCTACTCCTCTCCACCAGAATACATATCCTGCTATTTTTGGAAGCTCCGAGATCCCTCGAAGTTCAATACTTTTTAATAAGAGTTTATTTAAGTATATTCTAGTTTTATCTGACTATATATTTTGGAAAATTGTAAAGGTTTAATTTGAAGCAAGTTCAGGGAAGACATTCTTCTCATACGTAAGACAGCTCACAAGAAGCATAATAAGCAAGTGGTGTCATGCACTCAGACATAACCTAAAAATCATGGTGGCTTAATCCTTAGGGAGTTGTTAACACAACGTAGTGAATCCTAATGCTTTGAATCCACCAACAGCTCCACAGGAGAATGATAGGCAATCACCTTCCATGTGATTTTTCAGCCTTGAAGCCTCTACTGGGGAACGAACTATGAGTCAGTTCCAATTCATTGTTGGACAACTATAGTTGTTCTAACTAATCATAGTTAGAATGTGACAGTCAGGTGAACTGACTATCAAACTTCTAGCAATGAGTTGAATACAGGAGCCCTGAGTGATAAAAATGGTTTTGGCTATTTATCAAAAGCTTAGTAAATCAAGTCCACCCAGAAACACTAGGACAAAAAGACCTGGTAATCTATTTCTGAAGTCAGCCATGAGAAGTCTGTAGAGTTCAGGTCTATTCAAACACATCATTATCTCCACATCAATTGTTTGGATTAATAAACCTAAATCCCTAAATAAAGTTGAAAATTTGTTGTGAAATGTCTCTAAAATTGTATTTCATGTAGAATATTAGCTTAGGAATAGAACAACTGGAAGTATAAATATCTGGAGGTATGAATATCCTATATAGAAATATTTCAAAAGTATAGATCAAAGTAAAAGGTGTTTTTTCTTCCTACCTTGACAAATAAACTTTCAGAATAAGAAAGCCAAAGATTTATTCAACTATGCTAAGCAGTAAAATATCAAAGTAAATAGATCTTAATTATTATTGCTAATCACTTGGTGGCCTAGTGAGTGGTAAAAAGCTATACCGTAATCCAAAAGGCACACGGTTTGGATCGACCAGTTGTTCTGAGGTAAAGGAATGTGCAGTCTACTTATGTGCAATTTACTGACTCTGAAAATTCACTGAAGGGTCAATTATGAGTCAGTTCTAACGTGATAGCAGACAAAAACACCACTAGTTAGTACTGTCAGTGGGTTGATCTCTGTTGTTGTTATGTGCCATTGAGTCACCTGCAACTCATAGCAAGAAACACTATGTAGCCTGCTCTATTCTGTCTCTCTCACTAACTCCTACCCACGTTCCTCCATTACCCCAGTTATTATGTCAATCTATCTCATCTATCATCTTCCTCTCCTGCACTGTCCTTTCACCCTTATAGCATGACGTCCTTCTCCAGGAACTAGTTCCTCCTGGCAACATGCCCAATTATGTGAGACAGAGCTTCCAATGAGTAGCTTCCAATGAGTAGCCTGGTTTCACCCTTTCCAGGATAAAAACTGTTTGTTCTCTTGGTGGTCCATAGTTAGTTCAATACTCTTCTCCAGCACCAGAAATCAAACACATCTATTCTCTCAGCTCTAGTCATTGTCTAGCTCTCCAATGTGTAGCAAGTATTTGCAAAGTTCTTGGCCTGAATCAGGTGCATCTTATTATCAAGACTGAAATTATTGCTCTTTAGTATTTTGCAGATAGTATATGAAAAATAATTTAATAAAGACAAATAATTCTTCACATGAAATATATTATTTCATAATAATTTTTTATAAAATTCTTTTATTCAGCAAAATAGCATCTTCTTAAAATAAAAAAAGATTCTCCAAATCTGTGTTCTATTGGAAGTAATGATGTAAAATGTAAAAATAAGATATAATATTATTTAAAATGTATAGATTTTTAATATATTTTACTAAGAAGTAAATAAAAATAAAGGGGAAAAATTATATATGTGCATGTGTGTGTGCATGGATATGAATGTATGTTCAATGAAAATATTTTTAAAAGTGTAAAAATTTTACAAACTTAATTACATGCTTATAGAAATAAATATCAAAATTCTAGCACAGCACTATAGTTGCTCTTGTAAGAAATTTGTCATTGTTTGTATGTTGTATCTAGACAAACATACATAGAAATGTAAGAGAATTAAAATGGCTTAATGTTACAAAATGTTTTTCAACTGCCATGTGGACAATGTTATAATTTTTTAGTCCTTTGAACTATGAGTGGAAATACAATTGAAGACAAACAGGAAAATGGGCACTAGGCACTACTTGTAAACAACACTTTGTCATGCAAGAATCTCTTGCATTCCTGCTATCTGACAGAAAGATTTAACAGGTTAATTAATATGAATTGTTTTTATGTAAGCCTTTTCACAAATTAAACTCCCCCTGCCTTATGAAATAATAATAATTTTTATTTGTGCAGGGAGTTAAGCAAACCTCCACTGCCTTCAGGCACAATTATATCTAGTTGAGGGGGAGAAATAGGACTATAGAAGTAAAACAAGATGTGTTTGGGATCTACAAAATCACCAGGTGCTATGTTAGTCCCAGTCCACGTTGTGTGTCAGTGTGGATTGATTTTATCTGACTGGTAGGTGCATCTGTAGTCTTCAATATAATTCTGTTAAGTGAGTTTGTGATTTGTGAAATTTTCTAAAGTGTGACAGTGGAAGCATATCCCTTAACTGAGTATACAGTTACACCGTAGGTACTTAAGTACTTTGATAACGAAAATTGCTTTTTAAGGCAAATATAAGGGAATTTGTCAAAGCTGTGTCATATAGGTGTAGCTCCCGGTCTACAGAAGCATTCTCTCACCATGAGGCTATCATAAATTGTTTCTGTGGTAAGTCAAATATCTCTTTAATTCTGTTTTCACTTGTTTTAAGTAACATAACTTTTTTCCTTTTTAATTGGTTTGCTTAAAATTATTCACATACATTGTGTGTTATACAAATACTTTGTGTTTTATACAATCATACATATACATTATATTTTATATAATTAATTACTATTATCCTATGTCTATTATCACGGCAATTTTTCAAGTCCCCATTGAGTCTTTATTTCCCATTATTAAACTCTCCTCCTCCCACTAAACTCTGCTATCCCAGTAATTTTCCCCTTCTCCTTTTCAACTCCTTTCTTCTTCCCCTGTTGTCATTTATGTATATCTTGCTCAGTTATCATTGCATTTTCACAAGAGTGGCCTTACCCAATATTTGTCTTGATGTGACTGAGATGTCACTCAGCATAATGATCTCTAGTCTCTTCCATGTTATATAATATTTTGTGAAAACATTTTTCCATAGTATTGCATAGCATTCCATTCCATGAATGTAGCACAATTGCTCAATCCATTAGTTTGTTGATGGTCATTTGAACTGTTTCCATTTTCTTGCAATTGTGAATAATTCTTCTGTGAACATAGATGTACCTATCTGCATTCCTGTCTCAGTTCTACTTTCCTTGGAATATATTCCTAGCAATAGAATAGCTGGGTCATATTTGATTTCTATGTTTCTCTTTTTAAGAAAATGTCAAACTGCCTTCCATAGCAGTTGTACCATTTTACAATCTCATCAGCAGTGCATAAGAATTCCAGTCTCTTGGCATCCTCTCCAAAACTTATTGTTTGTTCTTGTGTTAAACTTCACTTGTGTTTCTGGAGTGAGATTGTATCTTGCTGTTTTAATTTGTAACTCTGTGATTGCATGTGATTTTGAACATTTTCTCATGTATTTCTTGGCCGTCTGAATGTCTTCTTTTGTGAAGAGTCTTTTCATGTCTTTTGCTCATTTTCTGATTGGGTTATCAGGTTTTTGTTTTTGTTTGTTTTTTTTTTGTTTTGTTTTTTTTTGATGCCTTGTAGTTTTCTCTGACTTTGGTTACAAGATTTTTTTTTACAATTTTTTAATCATTAATTTTAATGAACATTTATAGACTTTGGATTTTCATTCATTCCTTGTTGCATTGTTCTCCCTGTCCATCTCTCAACCCCCAGTTTGCTGTTATCTTTGAAAATGAAACGAAAAATTCTTTCATTATTATATAATTCTCCTTCCCCAATTCCATTCCACTATGCATTGTTTATTATGGACTCTTATCATGACAAATATACCTAATCTTATATTGCTTATAAACAGATCTCTCTCTCATCTGTTTCAATGCAGTATGCATTATTTATTGCCTCTTTCTCAGTCTTTACCCAACCCCACTGTCAGTCGCATTTTACAATAGTGGCACTATGCAATATTTGTCCTTTTGTAACTGAGATATTTCACTCAGCATAGTGTTCTCCAGGGTCATCCATTTTGTATAATATTTTATAAGTTCTTTGTTTTTCAATGCAGCATATTATTTCATTGTGTGAATATACCAGAGCTTCTCTGTCCATTCATTTGTTGATGGGCACTTAGGTTGTTTCTAACTCTTTGTTATTGTGAACAAAGCTGCAATAAACACGGGTGTGCATGGGTTACAAGTCTCTTGTCTGAACTGTCCTCAGCAAATGTTTCTTCTAAATCTGTCGATTTCTATAAACCTACTGGAGAAAGTTTCTGATAAAAAAAGGGATTAGTTTTTAAGAAGGTCCCGTTCATCAGTTTTATCTTCTTCAGGTTGTGCATTTTTTGCTGTTTTTAAGCCTGCTTATGCCATAGACCAGGGCTTCTACTTTTGCTCCTATTTTGTCTTTTATGATCTTTATAGTTTTAGGTTTTACTCTGAGGTCTCTGATTCACTTTGAGTTGTTTTTTTATGCATATATGAGATGTGATCCTCTTTCAGATTTTTTCAGGATGATGTCTAATTTTCCTAGCATGTTTCCTCTTTGTTAAAGAGGCTATAATTTCCACATTTAATGGGTTTTATCATCTTGTCAAATGTTAGTTGACCATAGATTGTTTTATACACACACACACACACACACACACACACGTTTGTCATTGTATCAATACTGTGCTGTTTAGATTACTACAGATGTGTAGTAGGTTTTTATATCAAGAAGTGCGATGTCTTCAACTTCATTTTTCTCTTTTAGAAGAGCTTTCCTTAGTCTGGGCCTTTTTTCTTTCCAAGGGAAACTGGAAATTACCTTTTCTAGCTGCTTGAAGAATGAATTCTGGTATCTGTATTGGGGTTGGGTTGAAACTATCGATTGCTTTTGGTAGGATTTCCATTTTTACAATGTTCAGTCTTCTTACTTGTGAACAGGGAATGTTTTTCTGTTTAGTTATGTGTCATTATTCCTTGTAGTAGTGTTTTGTTGTTTTCCTCATAGAGATTTCCCATGTCTATACTTTGGTTTATTCTAAATATTTCATCTTGTCATTGGCTATTATAAATGTTATTGCTTTTCTAGTTTCCTTTCCATACTTCCTTTTTTTGCTATTGATTTTTTTGCCAACTGACTTTTTCTATATTGGTCTTACATACTACAACTTCACTAAATTGGCTTACTAGTCCTAACAATTATTTTTTTGAGTCTTTGGGATTTCCTGTGTACATTATAATAACATCTGCATATAGTTACAGTGTCACTACCTCTTCACCTATTTGGATACTTCTTATTTCTTCATTCACCTTATTGATTTGACTAGAATATACAATACATAGGAGTAAAGATATCAGTACTTTTGTCAATCATAGTTTTGAATATCTAAGAACAATAACATCAACCAGTGTGTGCTATAGAAAAAGAGTGGATAGGTAATTAACATTATGTGGTACTAGATGAAAGGAAGGACCATCTTAAAAGGGATGGATGATTAAGTATTATTTGTATGAGAATTAACAATCTGGAACAAAATGCACATTACAAAGTAAAATGAAAAGAATGGAAGAAAATTTGTATCAATAGATGAATGAAAATCCAAATTTTCTGTAAAAATTTTCAACAAAATCCAAATAAATAAAAAAGTATGTTCTACAATGTCATATGTAGTTCTTCTTGTTGTTTATTGCCGTTGAATCGTGCATGACTCATAGCAATCCTATGAACAAAAGGCCTGAAGCCTTTCCATGATTATTGTCATTTCTCCAAGTTCATAAAGTTTTCAGAAGCATGTGGTTTAGGAAGTGGGTGCTAGTCCTGCATCCAAACCTTTTTTAAACTTGGAGCTCCACCAAACACTGTCCACCATGGGCAACCATTATGGCATTTGATGCCCAGTCGCACAAGGTTCAGCATCACAGTAAGCCCAGATGATCTCAGTGAAGCAAATTGACAGAGGAGTTCTGTGCAACTTACAAGAATGTTCCTTCAAATAAAATAACACTAAACCCTTGGCCCAAAATTCTTTTAGATGCAAGGGTGCTCCTCTCTCTATTTCTCACTCTCTCCCCCTTTTCCCCAATATTTTGGTAAGGACTTAAGGACTTAATCTTGTACCATCAGATTCCTTATTTATATACAGATTGCCCTTGACTAATAACATATTCAAATTATAACCAATTCCATATACAGAAGTCATTTTTTTCAATCTGCCTTCTAGTTAGGAATATGTTTCACATAGACATGAAGGTATATATTTATACATAATATTCCCAATCCCCTTAAACAAATAAAAATTACATTTATGACAGTACAGATAAGAAAGATCAGAACTCTGATAGAGGAGTGTATTTTGTGTTTGATGACCAAAAGCTGGTGGTTCAAATCCACTAGCAAGTACTCAGGAGAAAGACAAACAGTTTTCCCTCATAAAGGTGTGTTATCTCAGTCAGAAACCAAATGGAAGGTTGCTGTGTTTTGTATAGCCCAATTACAAAATGAGCAGAAGACGTGGAAAGAATTTTCAGAGAGGAAAATATTTGAATGGTCAACAGATACATGAAGAGATCTCAAAATCACTGGCAATAAGAGAGCAGCAAATCAAAACACAACAAGATACCAGTGGCAGTGGCAAAGTTTAACATAGCTGTAAGTAACAAGTGTTGGAGAGGAAACATCGCGATAGGAACTCATATATTGTTGGTGAGATTGTATAATGGGGCAACCACTCTGGAAGGCAGTTTGGTACTTACTCAAAGAGCCGAACAGAAATTCTATATGACCCAGCTATTCCACTGCTTGGAATATACCCCAAAGAAATGAGAACTGAGTCACAAATGGAGACTTATACACCAATGTTCATAGCAGCATTACTCACCATCACAAGAACATGGAAACAGCCCAGATATCCAATCACAATTGATTGGGTTGAGAAATTATGGTATAAGCACACAATTGAATAGTACGCAGCACACAGGAACAATGATCTTGTAAATTATTACCTAACTTAGGAGGGACTGGAGAACATTACCCTGAGTGAGCAAACTCAATCCCACAAGGACATAAACTGTTTAAACCATTATTATAGAATTAGTATGAGGATCTAAGGGGTGAGGATGTGTGCGGGTGGGAATTAATCAAGGGGGTGAGGGGGCTGAGGGAAATAGGAAGGATCTGGTCTGGAAAACCATGTATTCCAATTTTGACAATAAATTAGTATATATAAAAAGAGAAATGTTTGCTTTATGTTAGAATGAACTTACTGTGTGTGTAACCCCACCATAAATTAGGAGACAACTTGCATAGCTGTATGTAGAAATATTTTATACATTCATTCATATTCTCCACCTCTGAGGATTTGTACTAACTTGCTTGCTGAAAGGGAGGCGGACTTCAAGTGCTTGCTGCAAAAGATCAACGACTACAGACTTTCATATGAATCTCAATATAAAAAAAAACAAAAGTTTTCATCACTGGGCCAATAGGCAAGACCTCTTGTTGGCAAAGATGTTGATGCTTTCCACAATTTAATCATGTTTAGATTCATAATCAACACACTCAAAAAATACAAAACCGAATCACATTTGGAAAAAAGGCTGCCTCAGACCTCTCCAGAATACTAAAGTTCAATGATGTCAGCTTAAAGACTAAGTGTGCCTGATTCAAGCCATGGTCTTCTCAATTGATTTCTATGTGTCTGAAAATTGGACAATGACTAAA
This sequence comes from Elephantulus edwardii, assembly GCF_000299155.1. Lineage (NCBI taxonomy): Eukaryota > Metazoa > Chordata > Mammalia > Macroscelidea > Macroscelididae > Elephantulus > Elephantulus edwardii. Next base: position 29,635,536 of record NW_006399763.1, on the reverse strand, counting down.
GAAGACAAAAGAAGGATTTATACCTATAGAATGTGGTGCTGGGGAAAAGTGTGAATATCCTCTGGACTACTAAGAGAACAGACAAGTCTAATCTAAAGAATGAGAAAGCAGAGCGCTATTTGGAAGCAAGGATGGTAAATCTGTATCCCACATACTTAAAGCATGTTGTTAGAAGGGGTCAATCTCTGGAGAATGACATCAAACTTGGAAAGGTAGAGTGTCAGTTTAAGAAAAGAAGACCACTGACTAGATGGATTAACACAGTGAATATAACAATGGGCTGAAGTGTATCTGAGATGGTAAGAATTTCACAGGATAAAGCAGGTTACAATCCATTGTTCATAGGATCTCCATGAGTCATACTCAATGTAACTGCACCTAACAACAACAATCTATATAAAGGGAGCTCTGACGGCTTAATAGTAAGGAATTATGCTGCAAACTCAAAGTCATGTAGTTTGAGTACACCAGTGGCTCTATGATAGGAAAACAGATAATCTCTTTTCATTTGGTTTATAACCATTGAAAATCGGCTGGAGGGCCAGCTATGAGTGGGTTCTGAATAAATTACAATGAATGACAACAACAACAACAATATGAAATGAATAGAATATTGAACCCAAACAAAAGTGCACATCCAGCAAAGAATAAAACTAGATGATTGAGACCTTCTAAAAACTAAATCCTTATTACTCTCAAAAGACTCCTCAAAAAAGAGTGAAAATAGAACATATAGACTGAGGGGGGGAAGTAAGTTACATACTTGATGCAACTAATTTCTAAATTCTGATCTAATGTTAGATGGATCTTAGCTGAAAGCAGGGAGTACCAGAAGAATGTATATCTGTGTTTCATTGATATGCAAAAGTGTTTGATTGTGTGGATCATAACAAACTGTAGCTGACTATAAAAAGAATGGGAATCCCAGAACACTTGATCGTGCTAATGAGAAAACTATACTTGGACCAGGAGGCATTCGTCAGAACAGAGCAAGGGAACACTGCATGGTTCAAAACTGGGAAGGGCGTACGCCAGGGATGTGTCCTGTCTCCATACCTTTCCAACCTGTATGCAGAACAGATTATCCAGGAGGCTGGGCTCTATTAGGAGAAATGTGGGGTCAAGATTGATGGAAGATCTATCAACAATCTGCGTTATACAGATGACACAAGCCTGCTTGCTGAAACTGAGGAGGACCTGAAGCGCTTGCTGCTGAAGGTCAAGGATTGCAGCCTCCAATATGGATTGAGGCTCAATGTCAAGAAGACAAAGATTCTCACCACTGGACCAATTGGCAGCATCAGGATGGATGGTGAAGAGATTGAGATTGTTCACAGCTTTAGGTTGCTTGGCTCCACAGTCAACACACTCTTGGCACCAGTAGCCAGGAAATTAAAAGACATATTGCGATGGGAAAGTCTGCTGTTAGGGACCTCTCCAAAGTACTGAAGAGCAATGGTGTCTCTCTGGAGACTAAGGTGCATCTGATACAGGCCATGGTCTTTGCAATCACTTGTTATGCCTCTGAGAGTTGGACAATGCCCAAGGAGGATAGGAGAATTGATGCCTTTGAGCTGTGGTGCTGGAGAAGAGTATTGAGGGAACATGGACTGCTAGGAAAACAAATTCATCATGGAAAGGGTTAAACTGGGTGGCTTCTTGGAGGCAAGGATTCTGAGGCTCCGTCTAACATATTTTGGACATGTTGTAAGGAGAGACTGGTCCTTGGAGAGGGACATCATTCTTGGGAGGGTGGAGGGACAACGCAGGAGGGAAAGCCCTCTATGAGGTGGATTGCTTCAGTGACTGGAGTAATTGGATGGGAGTGTTAGAGACAGTGTGATTGGCACAGGACAGAACAGAGTTTAGGGCTGTTGTATGTAGGGTCGCTACGAGTCGCAAATAACTTGAAAGCACATAACAACAACAACAACAACAACAACAATTTCTAAAATGTGTAAAAATTGCAATATATCAACAGGAAAAACTATCTACAATCCAATTAGAAAATGACCAGAAGAAAAGACATTTCATCAAAGAAGATCTACAGATAGCCAACAAATACATGAATATTCACAATCATCTTTTTTTCTTCTTTTTTTATTTTATTTCAATATTTTTTTAGTAATTTTAATGAACATTTACAGAGATACTGGATTTACATTCATTCATTGCTGCACTTCTCTCCCTGCCCAGCTCTCCCCACCCCCTCCCTCTAGTTTGTTCCTCTCTTTGAAAATTAAAAGAAACACTCCCTCCCTGGTACACCATCCCTCTGCACCTCTCCCACAGCCCAAAGTACATTCCACGATGCAACCTTAATTGTGGACTCTTGTGATCACAATCATCTTTTAAAGAGATGGAAATCGAAAAAATGATAGACCATTTCATCTTAGAGATTCTAGCAAAATTCAATAAGAGAGATTCAATAATACAGCACAGCAAGTGCTGGTGAGGGTAGAGAGAGAGTGGAACTCTCATACACTACTGTTGATACTATAAAATGATGCAAAAAACTATGACTTAGTTACCATTGATGATTACCATAAAAGAAATCAAAACATAAAACCTTGACAGAATGCATGATCATGCTAATAGTAATTTGCAATAGATTTTTGTTCTTGGACAAATGAGTGAAGAACACGGAACAAAAAAAAAAAAACAAAAACCACACCTCAAAAGCACAAACAAACATAAAGATAGCCAAGTTTACTGGTTTGGTGGAGATTAGTGCTCTCACAATTTTGGCCCTCAGTCCTTTAAATCTGGAATAAAATCTACTCTGGTGGCTGAACCAACAGCCAAACACTAGATAAAATGATGAAGTGAATAATAACACCAGGCAGGAACTAAATCTTTAGAATAAACTACCACATAAGATCAAAATAGCAACATTTGCCCAAATATGAAGCTCAGAAAGCAAGAAGAATTAGGATAGAAGTATTAATGGATATAGATTTAAAAGATGATGCAGTCAGAATGTGGTTACATTGTGGATATTATAATTACCATGATAAAACAAAATATATATGAATGATTCTGTGCAAAACAAATTTGTTATGTAAATTTTCAATCAAAGCACAAGAAAAATAGTAAAAATTACATTTTCTCATAAAAGAAGTATTGTTTTGGTAACAATAAAATGTACTCGGACAATAAAAAGACATAGATTATTTTTCTTAATGTAATGAAAAGGAAAGGAAGAAGAGAGAGGGAAGAGCTTCTTGTTGTATTTGCATGCTACCCAACTGCATTTGCAGTTGCAGTTCTCAAAGTTTCCAAGTTGAGTAGAGGATCCTTCAGTAAAAGAGACAAGCTTGTTCCCTCAGAGTATTGGTTTGATGTTGCTGTGGTTGTTAGGTACCATCAAGTATGACTCATAGCAACCCTATGAAAAATAAATCTGAACTATATTTTATCCTGTGCCACCCTCACACTTCCTAACACACTAGGGCCCATTGTAGCAGTCATTGTGTCAACCACCTGGTTGAGGGTCTTCCTTTCTTTCACTGACCCTCCATGTTCCAAACACGATGTCTCTAACAGATAACCTCTCCTAGAAACATGCCTAAAGTATGTGAGATACAGCTTTATCATCTTTGCCTCCAGGGAATACTTTGGCTGCACTTTCTCTAAGACACATTTGCTTGTTCTTTTGGTAGTCAATAGATAGTCAGTACTCTTCTCAAGCACAGTAGTTCAAAGGCATCAATCCTTCTATTATCCCCAGTTATTGCCCAGCTCTCAAATAGACAGTGATTGATTAAAAAGACCATGGCCTGAATCAAGCACAATTTAGTTCTCAAGTTGACATCATTGGTCCCCAAGAATTTAGAGAGACTTCCTCAGTGCAATATGTCTCCTGATTTCCTGACTGCTGGTACCGAGAGTGTTAATTGTGTATCTAAATTAGATGAAATCATTGACAATTTCAATCTTTTCTCCATCTATCATGATGTTGATTATCAGTCTACTGCTAAGAATTTTTGTTTTCTTGACAGTGAGAAGCAATCCATACTTAAGGCTATACTTTTTCTTCTTTTGCAACAATTACTTCAAGTCTTCCTCACTTTCAGCAAGGCTGTGTCATCTGCATAACACAAGTTATTGATGAGTCTTCTGTTCTTGCTGCTACATTCTTCTTGACAAATTATAGTTTCTTGAATAATTTGTTCAACATATAGATTGAAAGAAGATATGGAGAGAGGATAAAATTCCAACACAACCTTTTCCCATTTTAAACCATGTAATGTTCTCTTGCTTTGTTCTCACAACAGAAACCAGGGCATTATATCCCTGGTAGCACAACCTCTGTTAAATCCTGCTTGAACTCTGGCAGTTCCCTATCAATGTGCTCTTATAGCAGTTTTTGAATGATCTTCATAGTATTTTGCTTGCTTGTGATATTAATGATATTGTTTGATAGTTTCCACATTCTGTTGGATCATCTTTCTTAGGAATGGGGGGGAAAAATAATGGATTTCTTCCAGTCAGTTGGCCAAACAGCTGTCCTGAAAATATCCTGGCTTAGACTGGTAAGTGTATCTGCGGCTAAGTCTGCTAGCTCAAACATTTCAATTGGTATCCTGTCAGTTCCTGGGGGTTTATTTTTGGCTTTCAGTGTACCTTCAACTTAAGCTCCAGCTTATATAGCACTTTCTGAAATTTTTCAGTCTAAGCTCATTCTTTTTGGTACAGTGACTCTGTATATTACCTCCATCTCCTTTTTGATGCTTTCTAGGTTATTTCTAGGTTTTCAACATATTGTTCATAACATTTTTAAATACTGTGACTTGAGGTTAATTTTTTACTTCTCCCAGGTTGAGAAATGCAAAGCGAGTTCTTCCATTTTTATTCTCCAATCCCAGCTATTTGCACATTCCATTATAACACTTTGCCTTGTTTTCTTGAGCTGCCCTTTGAAATCTTCTATTCAACTCTTTTGTTTCAGCGTATTTTCCCTTGATTTTTGTTTTTTGATCTTCTAGTGCATTTTTCAGAGTCTCTTCTAACGTTGATGTTGGTTATTTTTTATTTTGTCTTTGTTCTTGTAATGACCTTTTGTTCTTTTCATGGATGAAATCTTTCATGTCATCCTACAACTCATCTGTCTTTGATCACTGATGTTCAATGTTTCAAATCTATTCTTAAGATGATTTTAAAACTCAAGTGGAATTGATTCAACATCATATTTTTGTCCTTGTGAATTTATTTTCATTTTTCTTGGCCTTAATTTGAACTTTCACAGGAATAATTAGTGGTCTGTTTCACTGTCTGCCCCTAGTCTAGTTTTGACTGCTTATATTGAGCTTGTCCAACAATTCCTTTCATGGATATAGTTAACCTGATGTCTATGCAGCCAATCAAGTGAGGTCCACATGTAAAGTCAGCATTTGTGTTCTTTAAAAATGGTACTTGTAATGAATAAATCAATATTTGGTTTTATAGGGATGAGCAAATCCGTAATTTGTTGTCTAAAAGTGGGATATTAGGGCATGATTCATGAAGTAGCTGGCTTATCGTTCTCATGAAAACAGTATTAGGAAGATATTTGTAAGGGAGAAAACCACCAAAACATAAATTAAGTATAATCTAAAGGAAAATATATATTAAACACAACTTACATGCATGAAACACAATGCATATGAATGATAAAAATATTAAAACTTTAATATAACTCTTACAGAACACAACTGAATTGTGTCCAATATGGTTTTTAGTTTAAGAGTGTTTACTTAAACTGGAAGTCATAAAAAATGCACAGTAGCTGTAACAATTGAGTTTAACATATAAATTATTCTGAAAATGGTATAGGACTAGTTTGTTGTACAAGGTGGTGTCTGGAGTAGGAGGTTACTTGAAGATAACTAATTAGAATAATATGTTTATGCAGGTATTACCTGATGAGAAACACCCAAGAATGTCTGCTTTTTCCTAAGGAAAGCAGTACTATCATTTATCACTACCAGCGGTCCTAGACAAAACAAAGGAAAAAGGAAATCTTTATGAAGATTAAACTAGGCCATTTTGTCTTTTCTCTCATTTTTTAAAAAAAATATTTCCATGGTGATTTTAATCAAAGTTTATGGAGCAAATTGATTTTCCACTCAGCAATTCATATAAATTTCGTTTTATGACATTGATTGAAATCCTAACAATGTCCTAGAAAGAAAATAAGATTTAAAAATTCTGCCCTAGAGGAAGCCTGAAAACTACTGGTTCTATGTTGAAAATTTATAGGTGGAAATCATGAAAAGCTAGAGAGAACTTCTTAAGACACAGGGAAGAAGCATTTGGGTGGAAAGGAAGTGTGAAAAGAAGTAAGGGAAGTGGCAGGGTAGTCAGTATGAACAAGTTAATGAATTTCAGCTTTTTTAAAAAAAATTAAATTCAAGCTGCTTCCTTCACTTCTAATTTTATTCACTATGAAAGCATTCCAAACTCTTTTGGGGATGGCATATTTTGACAATATTTGCATACTCATGCAGCATCACAAATAAAAAATAATAGTTTAATGTAATATTGGGAAGGCCAAACATTCAAATAGGTGAACAGGGATTAGCTGCCTTCTGATTATAAAGAGGGCTCTTAAAGCTTAATCCCCAGGAGCTATTTGTGCCAGTGTTTTAATGGACCTTAATAGCTCAAGCCTACATAGAACACATATGCAAGTATTTATACTTGTATTGATACATATTTCTTGTATCAATTTCTATTCCCTAGCTAGAATTTGTGCTGTGAATTACTATAATACATTTTTTTTTCTAAAATGTAATTATCTAATTATGTGTTCAGGGAGATGCCATAGCTAGACTCATAGAGCACAAATTCACAAGCTTTTAATTTTTGTTTTTAATAAGAGACTCTGCGAAAAGGGATCTTTCTTCCTCTGGAGGGACGATGTAGTACTCGTGCTTAAGTGGTACATTCAGAGCTGGAATTTTTCTTTCCAACTCCTTTGGGCATCTCATTATGTGCTTCTAGTACACAGGGCAGTTTTGCCCTCTAATATGACTTTTAAAGAAATCCTGCTAGTAAATCACAGACTAAGAAGTCATGCAATTTGAATGTACCTATGTAGGATGAAATAATACTAACAAAATGAAGTCTTAACTTGTCTGGAGATAGTTTAGAACCCCTAGTAAGTCTCCTTTCTTTCAAGTTTACTAAACTAGTACTGTCTTGAGTGGTTTAGTGTTAAGAAGCTGTGCTGCAATCCCAGAGGCATATGTTTTGAATCCACCAGCTCCTCCATGAGAGAAGGAAGGGCAATCTCCAAATGTGTGATTTTCTGCCTTGGAAAACCTGTTGGAGAGTCAGTTATGTTTCGGTTCCTATTCAATGGCACACAACACCAATAATCTTGAGTTAATAAGTAATTGGGTTGAATCAAAGGAGCTTGTAGAAGCTTATCATGATTGGTTAGTAATCATAAGATGGTTGAAAATGAGATTTGATAGAAATATGTCAATTCTCTTCTTCTATGCACAAACTTTGAAAGATTTGAATTATATAACTATCAATATGTTTTAAAATGCTACATATTTCTTTTGATAGTACATGCTTGGTTAAAATTACATTTTTGCACTCTGATTGATAAATAAAAATCTTTTCAAGTTAGTGTATCCAGCACTAAATGTCACATTTGACTTTTTGGCACACATTTATCACTTCATTTCACAGTCCAATAAACAACTCATAAGTCACTGGGTAATTTGATTGACAGAAGCCTTGGGCATTTCTTAGCACTCGTATTATATTGCACAGAGTCAAACTTCCATGGTAATTGGCTTCAACAACAATAATAATAGAAATAATAATTTCAGAGTTAATTTAAAGGAGGAAAAGAAGTAAGTAAAATATGAGAACGATAAATTATGGGATTTCTCATTTGAGTAAGTAACAAGTTTAATAGCTCTCTCTAAGTACTGAGATCATGCAATTGAACATCTGCTTTCCAGCTGTGGGGATTGATATATTACCAGGTTTTTATTCCCTTCTACTCTAAATGTATCCATAAGTTTTTAGGAGTTTCACTACCTGACTTTTTGACAATACCTTGATTGTGAAAGATATAAAAACGTCAAAAATTTGGTAGGCCATATTACACCCAGGATATTATTTTTCAATTGACTCCAAAGACAGATGTCCATGAACAATTAAACCATTCTCCAATCGCACCTTGTTCCAGCTGGGATCAGAGAATTAAAAGGAAATAAACCCTCATAATTTACTTATTGCTAGAGTTCCCATAGCTTCCTGGCTGTTAATAGATTCTTATTAAATAATTCTACCACTAGAAAAGATATATTGCTTATTATTTGGACTTCTAAAATTTACTCTTTGATATTAAATACAGGATTTCTTCTCTTATAATAATTCATATACTGAGCAGCTACATTCAGAAAAATCCCATTAGATGGAGATTAGGTTACCTAAAGCTTGCTAAATTCTACATCTAGTCTTAGAGCATTTAGCCACAAAGCGTCACAATAAAACAATCTGTATTTTTTTTTAAAGTGAAATATGTTCATCAAAATTATTATAAACCAATATCTTGTCAATAGGGAAGCCTAGAATATGTTTTCCTCTTTCAACAACAACAACAACAACAACAAAATCCCAAATAAGAAGTTATCTTCTCCAAATCAGCCATTATCATTACTGTCACCATAGCAACTAAATAGCTCAGAGTTACAACTTAAACAAGGGACCGAATAACATGAGCTTATGAGCCACTGCATTAGTATGTTCATAAGATAGTAATTCAAAAACACTCAAGTCATACCCACAAAGGAACAGCCTTTATTCTCTCTTTCCCTAACAAAAAGTCTGCTTAATAAAAGTATTTCTCCATGTTCTAGGATTTGCAGATGAAACGGTTTAAGATGTGAGATGATATAACCTATAGGGACCACACATTCATCACAGTCCCAGAATGTATTTCACAAGGGCAATTGACTGGCTCATAGGCAATATTCAACTGAAAATTAGATGTATAGATTGATTAGTTTAATTTTATTAAATAACACTAAAGAAACATGGGTTTCTTTTTCCCCCCTTAACAACTTATGTAATTAGGAGAATTCCATATATGAGAATGTAAAGTAGGACAGATTTGGATTGCTAAGGAAAATTAGTTCTATAAATAATGGACCCTTCGGCCACTGCAATTGTAATGAGTGACTGATTTTCAAAACTATAATTTATTATAATTCAGAAAGAAGTAAACATCTACATTCCTAACTATGTTAAGTGCATAACTCAGAATAGTCAATAATAAAAAAAAATCATCATCGTCAAGATAATGATGAATACTAGTGATTTCTTACTTTAAAATGTGCCATTTTAATGTATCACTTCTTTTCATTTGCACTATTGTTATTTCCATTTCACAGATAAACAAATCAATTCACAGATCAAGTAAGTAATGCTCAAGATTAGGAAGAATCAGAACTATGATTTTAATCCAAATAATCCAAGTGTAGGGAGGAAGCTCTGGTGGCCTGGTGGTAAGGAGCTGTATTGCCAGCCTAAATAATGCAAGTGTATTCTAAAGCTACTATTTTTATATGGTTTAGGATGATCTATTCTAGCCCACAGAAATCCTATAAACAACAGAGTAGAAAACTACAAAGGCCATGCCCTATACTAAAAATAATACCTATGTATGAGTCCATTGTTGTAACTAATTGTTAATCTATTATTTTAATTGATTATCTATTTTAAAAAGACTAATATTCTTCTCTGGCAATGATCCTACCTCATAACATATTCACAGTATGTGAGATGAATTTTTTGTCACTTATCCTTCTAAGAAGCATTCTGGCCATAGCTATTTCAGGACAGATTTCTCTGGAAGTATATGGCAGTTGTTGTGGTTATGTGTCACTGAGTTGCCTGCAACTGATAGTGTCCCTGTGTACAACAACTCTGAACCCTGCCTTATCCTAAGCAGTCTCACTGACTTTGACATACCTACCCCTATTTTCACCAGTTATTGCGTCAATCAATCTTATCTGGGGTCTTCCTCTCCTGTGCCATTTCTCCACCCTCCCAAGCATGATATCCTTCTTCAAAGACTGGTCCCTCCTAGCCAAGAACAGGAATCTCAGAGCATATAATTATGTTCATGAGAAACCTATACCTAGACCCAGAGGCTGATGTGCAAAGAGAGCAAGGGGACACTGCTGTTTGTTGTTGTTACATGCCGTAGAGTTGCCTGTGACTCATAGCAACTCTATGTACAACCTCTCTGAAGCATGCTCTGTCCTGAGCCAGTCTCACTGATTCCAACACAACTACTCCCATTGCCCTAGTTCAGTATTAAATCAATCCATCCCATTTGGGGTCTTCCTCTCTTGTACTACAACTCCTCTCTTCCAACCATGATGTCCTTTCTCCAAGGATCAGTCCCTCCTGGCCACATGCCTACAGAATGTGAGAGGGAGCTTCAAAATCCTAGTCACCAAGGAGAAACGTGGTTTCATGCTCTCCGAGATAGACCTATTTGTTTTCTTGGCAGCTATGGTATGTTCAAGATTCTTACCCAGCTCCACAACTCAAGGCAGCAAATCTTCTGCTGTCATCCTTAGTCACTGTCCAGCTCTCTGATGCATAGCAAGTAATTATGAAGACCATAGCTTGGGTGAGGCACACCTTAGTCTCTAGACTGACATCGTTGCTTCTCAGTACCCTAGACAGGTCCCCGACAGCAGATTTACCTAATGTAATTCATATTTTGATTTCCTGACTGCTTGTGCTAAGAATGTTGATTGTAAGAATATTGTCTAATACAGTGTTAGAAGGTGAGCTCCTTAGATTAGAAGACACTCAAAATGTAATTGTATAAGAGCTACCTCCTAAAATAGAGTCAGTCTTGATGATATGGATGGAGTAAAGCTTTTTTTATTTAAATGAAGCTGATATGGCATGTCTAAAAATGAGAAGGGAAAAAAAAGATTGTTGATTGTGAAGCCAAACAGGTTGTAACTGTTCACAATGTCAATCTCTTCTCCATTTATGATGGTGCTTGCAATTGGCCCAGGGTTGAGAATCTTTGTCTTCTTGATGTTGAGCTTCAGTCCATATCGAAGACTACAGTGCTTGACCATCTGTCGCAAGCACTTCTGATCCTCCTCATTTTAAGCAAGTAAGGTGTATGTCTGCATTACATATGTTGTTGATGGGTCTTTCTCCCATCTTGATGCCAAATTTCTCCTCTTAAAGCCCATTTTCCTGAATGATCTGTTCTGCACATGGTTTAAAATTGATAAGGGAATGTGCCAGTGTTGTATTCTCTCTCCATACCTATTCAATCTGTATTCTGAGCAAATTGTTTGAGAAGCTAGACTGTGAAGAAGAGCGTGGCATCAGGATAAGATCAGAGATCAATAACCTGTGTTATGTATATGACACAACCTTGCAGGCTGAAAGTGAGGAGGACTTGAAGCAGAAGACCAAAGAATACAACCTTCAATATGGTTTGCATCTCAATGTCAAGAAAACAAAGTCTCTTACCACTTGTCCAATAGGCAACATCATGATATATGGGGGAAAAAAATTCAAAGTCAACAACTTCATCTTACTTGATCCACAGTTAACACCCTTGATACTAGAAATCAGGAAATCAAGGAACATATTGCTCTAGGAAAATCTGCAATTAGAGATATCTCCTTGTTTTTGAGGAGTAATAATATCAGTTTGAGAACTAAGGTACATCTGATTCAGGGCATGGTCCTTGCAATCACTTGCTATACCTCTGAGAGCTGGACAATGAATAAGGAAGACAGAAGAATTGCCTTTGAGCTATGGTGTTGGAAAAGAGCACTGAACTTTCCATGGACGGCCAAAAGAACAAAGCTTACATCTTGCAGTGGGTGTAGCCAGAATAACCTTTGCAGGAAAATATGATGAGGTTTCACTTCATATACTTCAGGTTTGTTGCTAAAGGGGTTATTCTTTGGAGAGGAACATAATGCTTGGACAGGTAGAGGGTCAGTGAAAGAGAGGAAGACTTTCAACTAGGTGGATTGACATGGTGACTGCTACAACAGTCTCTAATATGTCAGGAAGTGTAAGGATGGCACAAGATAGGACAGGGTTCAGATCTGCTGTTCATAGGGTTACTATGGGTCACACTTGATATGTCAGCTCCTAACAATAACAATAACACAGTGTTTTTGGGAATTTGTTATGATCCAAATAGTTTAATGTCTTTTTACAGTTAATAAGATAGAATCATTTTTGTTCTTAATTCTACTTTCTGCCTAACATCAGCAATGATATTCTTCTTTTTTTATCTTTATCATCTTTCCATCTTGCTGGACATTCTGGTAGTTCATTTTTGGTATATTGCAGTTACTATTTTTGAGTT
>NW_006399763.1:29619977-29621630 GCF_000299155.1 Elephantulus edwardii | reverse complement strand
AACAACATGATTCTGTGTGGTCACTGCAATGGAATTCAGATCCAGTAAATTCAGTGGTATAAAAAAACAGGTCCCCTTTTTGGAGTTAATGGAGATAAGACTTGGCCTCTCCATTCTTCTATTATTCTGATCAATTCTTTTTGGTACAGCGACTGAGCATTTCTTCCATATTTTCTTTCCTTTTTAATGTTTCCTGAACCATTTCCTACTTTGCTCATAGAATCCTTGATTCCTGCAACTTGAGATTTGAACTTTTTACTTCAGTTATTACAGGCTAAGAGACATCAAAGTTGTTCTTAAATTTGTTTTTCAAATCTAGGTCTTTGCATAATTCATTATTATATTATACTTTGCCTATGAGTCGTCTATTACCCAACGGCTCCTACTAACAATGACAATAACAACATAGAGAGAGCTACGTTGGCCTAGAGGACAGAAAGTTATGCTACCACACCCAAGGTGTGTGATTTTAATCTGCGGCCCTCAGGCCTAGTTCAAATTGTTTTTCTATCAAACATTGTTCTAGGTTGTATAGCAGTGTTCTGTGCATTGCTGTAGAAAGGTAACTCATGGTTGTTGTGATGCTAAACACTGTGACACTAATGTGCCTGATAATGGTTACCCATGGTGGACAGTGTTTGCTGGAGCTTCCCAATTAAAACAAGACTGAAAGAAAGAGTGGCATCCACTTCTGAAATGCCTTGTCTCCAGAAACTCTATGAACAGTGTTCAGGCCTTTCTTGCTATGAGTTGTCTACGACACGACAGCACCTAACAACAATACAACATTTTTAGTTTAGGATCAAACTAAAAAACCACTATTGTCAAGTTTAAACAGGCTGATAGCTAATCCTTCAGCGGGTTTACAGAGGCTCTGAATTACAGAAGGAGAACCTCTGCGTTGACAGCACAACTCCTTATCAATTCAGCTACCTGGATGAAACACTATTTGTCTCTCATTTCTCATTTCAGCAAAGTAGTCCATATAAATTCCTCATTAAAAAAATGACCAATACCAGTCCATGTCAATTCACTAAAGTCATTAGAAAATAATTATCTGGAACAAGAATAACTTCACCAGGCAGATGATGTCTTTTTCTGAAGTTGACTGAAGATCAAAGTATAAAAATCTACTGTAGACCCTGTGACATCAGGACACTTCTAATTTAGTAAAATTCATTGACTATGCAAAGGCTTTTGACTATGTGTATCACAACAAGCTGTGGCTGACTCTGAGAAGAATGAGAGTCCCAGAACATTTGATTGTGCTAATGTGAAACTTATACTTGGACCGAGAGGCAGTTGTCAGAACAGAGCAAGGAGACACTACATGGTTCAAAATCAAGAAGGCGGTTCGTCAGGGATGTATTCTGTCTCCATACCTTTTCAATCTGTATGAAGAACAGATCATCCGAGACACTGGGCTATACCAAGAGGAATGTGGCATCAGGATTGGTGGAAGAATCATCAACAACCTGCGTTATGCAGATGACACAACCCCGCTTGCTGAAACTGAGGAGGACCTGAAGCGCTTGCTGCAGAAGATCAAGGAATACAGCCTCCTATATGGACTGAAGCGAAATGTTAAGAAAACAAAGGCTCTAACCACTGGGCCAATTGGCAGAATCAGCATGGATGGTGAAGAGATTGAGA
>NW_006399763.1:29617364-29619197 GCF_000299155.1 Elephantulus edwardii | reverse complement strand
ATAAAGGGCAACATTTCCATGAGTAAGGGTCAGTTTGACGGGATTTGGAGAGGGCCGTGTTCAGATAAATGTTTAATTCAATTTGGCAAAGCAAATGGTTAAGTACTCAGTTACTCTCCAGAAGACCTGATCATCTGTTTCTGAAAGGTCACAGGCATTGAGAACACAGTTCTACTTTGACACACATGAAGTTACCATGAATTGACTTGACAGAGACTGGTTTGGTTTTTAGTTAGTTATATGTGTGATTTTGTGAAGAAAAAAATTACAAATGAAGTCTTGTATAAAGTAAAACTTATTATCTAATAAAAGAAGTACAAAATATCTCAGACATATTCCAGGCACTTACAGTCCAATTCTTTCTTCCATTTACAATTAACCAAAACGCATTCCATTAAAAAAAAAAAACAAAAAAAAAACCCACAAATACAAAAAACACCAAAAAAACAGGTGAACAAGAGATATTTTTATGTATTTACCATAAAGAGTTAACTTTCCCCTGTATAAAATTTGCATAAAATGTGATTATATATTTTACCCAAGGCACCAGGCAACAGCGATCCTAGGACCTAAGAGAGCAACAGACTGGGGAAAGGATCAGCTACATCCAGGATTAACATCAGAGGCTTAGATTCAGATGGATGGTGAAAAGTTACAGTTCATTAAGTCCTGAAGAGTTTGTAACTTAAATGACAAATGGAGTATGAAGAGTTCATGTAATTACAACACAGTGTAACAAGTACTATGTCAAAAACATAAGAACTGGGAGAAGTGGAATTTCAGACAGAGTGGAGAAAGGAGGCCTGAGAAGGCAGAAGGTAGATCAGGAATGACTTTTTGATGGATGAGACATCTCGATTGAGTTTTGAATAATGAAAAGAGATTTACCAGTCAACTGGCAGGTTGAAAGAGGTAATATTCTGTGAAAAAGTCCTTCATGTGCTAAAGCTTGGCAATTTCAAGGATCTTAAGTAGTTAAGCATGACTAGATGGTAAAAGTTAGTGAGTAAGCAAAGTTGCGTTTGCAGACTTGCAGACACCAGATCCTGGACCTACTTGTCTATGCTTGGAAATATGAATTTTATACAAAAGGCATTTGTAAGTGAGGAAGTGTTTTAAGCAGAAAAGTAACAGCTCTAGGTGCCTTTTAGACGTTTGAGTTTTAATTAATATTTCAGTAAGAATAATAGAGACAGGATCAGAGGCCAAGCCCGACAGATTCCTGAACCAGTCATAATAATCACTATGATAAATTTCTCAGCTGACAGAAAGTACCTATTGAAGTTGGTAAGTAGGGAAGTTGTTGTGCATGATTAAGACCAAATTTGTTGGAATTTTGTATTGGACACACACTTAAATCCACTGTCTTCAAAATTCAATTCAGCATATAAAGTGACCAGACAAAGTGAATTGTCCCATAGAATTTCCAAGTCTTTACATTTATAAAGAAGGTGACACATCTGTATCTTGCAGAACTGATGGTGAATTTAAACCACTGACTTAGAGCTTAGCAGCCAAGTTCTTTAACTGCTGTGGTACCAAGTCACCATGGATTGATTTGGAAGCAAAAAACTCACTCTTTGCCATTAAGTAGGATCTGACTGATAGCTGCCCCTTCAATGGATTTTCAAGGTTTGTAAATTTCACAGGAGAAAATTACCTGTCTTTCTACTAAGCAGGAGCTTGTGAATTCAGACTGTCAGAGAAGCATCAGCTTTGGGTTACCAGTGCAACTCCTTATCAACTACATCACCAGATAGATTTGGGAGAAGAGGATAGAATGCAACAATGAAAGAATAGAAGTATAAATCCTCTTCCATTCCTTGCACGTAA
>NW_006399763.1:29612288-29616404 GCF_000299155.1 Elephantulus edwardii | reverse complement strand
AAAACAGACCTGTAGACTAAGTGAAAATGCAGTGGTAGCAATGGTTGATTAATTCTTATAGGAAATTCTAAAGTGGTCAGGTAACACAAGGCTTAACTTCTAAGAAAAAGAAAAAAAAGGAAATATGCAGTTTTGTAGACACCTTTGTCTCCTTTTTCTCACATTCACAAGATTACAAAAAAACCCCTGAACCTACAATGAGTATAAAAGTGGAAGTTTATACTCTGACCATAACCTTGAACTTACAGTTCTGCAGAAGCATGCAGTATTATTTTATATATCTCTTCTCAGATTTTTTAAGAGTTATGACTTATTCCATAGTGATTCTGAAGTTACTAGTAAGCTACTAGTGGGAGTCTACAATAAAGTTGAATTTTTAAATACAATCCTTTCTATATCTCTCTATGAACTCAACTCATCATACAGCAATGTCAACACAGCACTAATACAGCAATTTTAAGTATCAATCACTCGTATAATATGTATCTTATTTGTTGAATATACATATCATAGATCTGGATATGGCAGACAAAATTGATTTTTATTATGAAATGGGATCTGTTATAAGTTTAAATGTGTCCTTAGAAATCAGCGTTAATTTGACTGAGTCATCATTCTTAGAGGTTTGGAAGTTATGTAATGATACAGTTGTTCCCGGAATGTGACCTGATATGAACCATCATCTAATGTAAGGAAACTAAGGTGGTCTTTACTCAAGTCACAACCCTGATCTCATATAAAGGTAATTTCCCTGGAGTGTGGCCCGCATCACATTTTATCTTTTGCAGGATAAAATAAAAGTGATCAGAGAAGGAAGATTCTGGAAATCTAGTGTGGTAAAAATTTGTGTTACAATCCCAAGGCATATGGTTCATATCCATTAGCTGCCCTGCAGGAGAAGGATGGGCAATCTCATCCTTTGTGATTTAACTACCTCTGAAAACCCACTGGAGGGTGAGTTATGAATTGGTTTAAACTGAACAACACACAAAAATAGCATCAACCGAGAAGAACTGGGAGCAAAACATATTGTTCGAACCTAGGATCCCTGAATTGAAAATCTTCTAGATTCAGAGGAAGACTGATACAAAGACACATAGAAATCCCAAAAAATAATGTCAGGCTCACATACAAAGACTTTCCTCTAATGCTATCAGAGACAGAAAGCCTTCCCTAGAATAGACTCCCTGAATTTGGACCTCTAGCCTCAATAACTGTGAGATAATAAATGTATGCTAGTTAAATACATCCACTAGTGGTAGCTCTATGAGAGGTGAACTAGATAACTGAAACAGGCATCTTTGGAGAGGAGTTTCATGTTTTAATTTTTGTTTCTCTTTTAGCAAAGGCACTGCACAGCCTGATTTATATTTCAGTAAGAATAATCTGGCTGCAGTGCTTGAGAGCAAACCGTAAAGAATAAAGGTAAAGGCAAAATAAGTAGAAAATGAAGACTACCACAAGTGTTCAATCAATAGGTTAAAATGGCCCTCAAATTGGCCCAAATTTTCAACATTGTAAGAGGCTAGAGACTATCAGATTCTGAATATATTATTAACATTTCTGGTGGCCTAGCAAGACGCTGTTCTTCAATTGTGAAGGTACATGTTTCAAGGTCACCAGCTGCTCCAAGGGGTAGGATGGGCAATCTCCAACCATCCAATTAACTGGCTCTGGAAACCTGTCAGGGGGTCAGCTATGAGTCATTTCTGACTCTTCAGTACACAACAAAAACCGTTCTAAAGGATGACAGAAGAGTTGATTTCTCTGAGTTGTGTTGTTAGATAGAGAAAGAGTGTAGAACATACCATGGATGGCCAAGAAAGTAAACAGTCTGTCTTGGAAAAGGTGAACCAAGCTACTCCATGGAGGCAAAGATTTTGAAGCTCTGTCTCACATACTTTGGGCACATGGCAAGGAGAAATCAGTCCATGAAGAAGGACATCATATTTGAAAGGGTGGAGGGACAGAGAAGGGGAAGGACACTCTGAATGAGATGGATTGACACAGTAACTGTGGTAATAGGGTAGTTGGTTTGGACAGTAAGATTGGCTCAGGATAGGGCAGGGTCCAGAGCTATTGTACACAGAGTTGCTATGAGTCAGAGGTGACTTAATGGCACAGAGAAACAACACCAGGCTAAAGAATAGAAGCTTAATTCTTAGAATTTGTGATAATCTTGGGAACTACCTTAGACCCATATAACAGGGTCTATTCTAGCCTAGATTTGAGAAACAGTGTGTATTTGTCTCAGATCTGTCCCTCAAGCTCAAGGATTTGTGGAAGATAAAATTTGCAGCAGGACTAATCAATAATTTATGCCTAAGCTTCATTACCTAAACGAAACTATATAAAGTAGATGAGTAAATTGGAAGAGGACCGCAGAAGTTCAGTGTGTGCTATTTGTAATCACAGTTACAAAATAGAATAGAATAAAGGAAGTAGAAAGATAAAGCACTTTACTCAATGGAAGCCAATGACAATGACAATGATCTAATATATAACCATTTGTAAAACCCCTCTCTTTTATAGCTGATGTTGAGTGAAACATGTAATGCCTCTGAAAACTGTGTTTAACACAAGATGTTCTGTGCTCACGTGATGTTTTAAAAGCAAGTTATCATAACCTTTTAGGTGCTGACTTTGATGTTACATGTACTGCGTATTGGCATCAACCACTGATAACCTGCCAGCAGATAGTCAGGGTTTCTTGGTGTGCTTTCTAGTCCCTTGCCAGTTTGTGCATCATTTGACAGGCTACTTCTAAGGCAGCACAATTTAGCTGAAGATGTTATGGTTCATTGTTTCCAGCAGTGGTTTTTGGCTTTATCTATAATTCTTTGATTCAAATTGACATATGACCCTAATCTTATTCAACCTGATTGTCAAACGATAGGATGTGACATCTCTGTTAAGTTTCATGATCTATTGTTGTCTTCTATCATGTGAAATTCCAGGGTGCTATTATGTTGAAACTAGTGACCAGATTTCTTTGAGTGTTGATTCAAACTCGTTATGAAAGTTAGCTGCCTTTTGTGGGAGAGAGCATTCCACTGAGCTATATTCTCATACAAGAACTTTATGTTCCTGACCAATATAAAAGTGTTATCAAATATAGCATTATTTATTTAGGATAAATGGTGCCACACAGATTTTATCACATTTTCTTAATGACAGTAAATGATCCTCTTCATACTCGAAATAGTTCCATTATGATGTGCAAAAGTAATAGAGAAATTCAAAGCCAAAAAAACAGTCTGGGGTTAACATGCTATAATGATATATTTGGCATAACTCAGTAGATTCACGAATTCAGAGTCCTTGTAAACAAATGTCATCAGCATGGTTTGGTGATATGGATTATACAGGCTTAAATTTCATATCCCTTAGTATGGGAATTATTTTCTTTTTAATCCAAGGAAATATCAAGGACATGGCCCAAATTTTGTATATATAAGATTGGTACAATAGTATATGTAAAAACAGGAGCTGAAAATTATTTTAAATATGGGAACTTTTAACAAATCATAGTGTAATAATGTGATGGATATTATCCATCCAATTAATTGTTTCCAAATATTATTAAATGGAAAACCATGTATATTTTGAATTATATACATGAGCTTTGGAGCTTTAGTCCATAGGAAGTTGCACTGCTAAACCTAAGGACAAGCCTCTCTAGTGGTTCAAATCTACCAATAACTGCATGGCAGAAAAATGGGTAGTCTCCTCTCATATAAGTTAAAGAAACTGAAAACTTCCTGAGAGGTCAAATATGTCTTGATTTTTATTTGATTCAATGAGTTTGAGTTTTTGAGAACTGACTGGAAGAGATC
Organism: Elephantulus edwardii; assembly: GCF_000299155.1. NCBI lineage: Eukaryota > Metazoa > Chordata > Mammalia > Macroscelidea > Macroscelididae > Elephantulus > Elephantulus edwardii. Next base: position 29,612,568 of record NW_006399763.1, on the reverse strand, counting down.
TATATTTGTTCCCATCCCAGAGAAGGGTGACACCCAACAGAGTGTGAAAACTATAGAATAATATCATTGATTTCACATGAAAGTGAGAGTCTACTGAAGATTATCCAAAAACGACTGGAACAGCACATCAGCAGAGAACTGCCAGAAGTCCAAGCTGGTCGTGGAACTTGGAATATTGTAGCTGATGTTAGATGAATCTTAGCTGAAAGCAGGGAATAATAGAAGAATGTGTTTCATTGATTATGCAAAGGTGCTTGACTGCATAGATCATAACAAACTG
>NW_006399763.1:29610387-29611307 GCF_000299155.1 Elephantulus edwardii | reverse complement strand
GCACATAACAACAACAACAATGCATATATAATGAAATATCACAAAATGTTGACACAATATTTGATGGGAGTCTTTTGGATTTGTTGTTGTTGTTGTTGTTGTTAAATTGTTATCTTGTCAATGTACCATACAAAAGGAATGAGGCTATAAAAACAAAGTACGCTCAATCCCATAAGGAAAAATACTGTTTAAAAACATTATTGTAGAAATAGTGAAAGAACTAGTAAAATGTTATGTGAGAATTCAAGGGTGAAAAAAGGGAGCAGAGGGTTGAAGGTAGGCAGGGGTAATAATAATGTGAAGATTGGAAAGAGGGGTGAGATTTCAGGAAATGGGAAAGATTTTGTATTAAAGACAATGTATACAACGTTTGTACATCAATTATAAAATAAAAATTTTATTAAAATAAAAAGAATTGTCAATATTCACAAATAATTTGCTCAAACATAGTTTAAAGTTTTACTAGTTAAAAATATTTTTATGTTTAATTTCTCATATTTTATAATATTCACAGTAGTGAAGAAATTCCAGGTATAACAACACAAATAAAGCCAAAGCTAAAGAAATAAAAGAGTAAACAAAAATAAAATAAGAAAATTTATTGCATTTGGTCATTTTGTATCAGTTAAAAAATATTTTTCATTTTATTGATCGCTTGTGTCTTGAATCATCTCTTGAGTTTTACTTAGTAGAAAACTAATACTATTAAGTTGTTGTTTACTGTAGAGTGGGAACCAACTCATAGCTGACCCTCTGCAGGTTTTCAGAAGCAATTAATTCCGTGGGTGGAGATTGCCCACCCTTCTCCCACAGACAGTCTCAAATTGTGCCTTCGGGGTTGCAATGCAGCTTCTTGCCAGTAGGCCAACAGAAAATTTTCTAAAAAACCCCATAAATATAGCTATATATATTTTAGGTAT
>NW_006399763.1:29604576-29610287 GCF_000299155.1 Elephantulus edwardii | reverse complement strand
AACTCATAGCTGACCCTCTGCAGGTTTTCAGAAGCAATTAATTCCGTGGGTGGAGATTGCCCACCCTTCTCCCACAGATAGTCTCAAATTGTGCCTTCGGGGTTTCAATGCATCTTCTTGCCAGTAGGCCAACAGAAAATTTTCTAAAAAACCCCATAAATATAGCTATATATATTTTAGGTATTACAATTTGAAATAGCAAATATTTATCTTTTAAAGGCCCCATAAGAGTGAAATAATAGTGATTTAATCAGCCTCCTATCTCATGAAATTGAATGGCACAAGAAAGAAGTAAGAAATATAAAAATGAAGACAAACATATAATACTATGGAGCACAGAGGAAATTGCTGTTCCTCATGAAATATTAGGACAACTAAGATAGGCATGATGAAAATTTCTATAAAGATATATCTATAGTTTTTAAAAAGTCCACACAAAGAAAGTGTTTAACAAGATGCTCTTGTTCATCAGCCAGATTAACATTTGCTCTACAAGAATAGAACAGAATAACAAAGTTATTCTGGTCATATGTTTTATAAAAAGAGTTTTGCTCTATGTAAAGTACTGACACAAACAGAGAAATCATTATTAAAACTCTGATTATTTAATAGATCAGGCAAACATTTTTTTCAGTCTTTATAACAATTGAAAACACTTCATTTTTGTCATTAATCGTTTACTAGGGTTCTGTTGCATATGAATTTGCATATTCAAAGTTTTAACCTCATTACTTTATTTTTCTTTCTTTCAGGTAATTTTTAAGCAGACTTCATATTGAACATAACCCTAAATAGAATAAAAATCTAAGTTTGGATAAGTATAGTCTCTGCTCTTTATGAAACCTATTTGAAAAATATCCAAAACTTGGGACAAAGGACTAACCCATAAAAAAAAACAAACCAAAAACCATAAGAATACACAAGCAAAGGTCCAATGATGGTTTGTTCATTAATAGATCCTTTAACTTTTCCTGGTATGGCTCCTATTTCCAAGGAAATGGTAAAGAAAAAAAGCAAGTAAAACATATTTCTTCTCTTACTAACCTTCAGAGGAAAAAGTCCTACTTCAAATGCAATTTGCCTCTACTCTTTATCTTTTTTGCAATTTTATTGTTAAAATAATCTCCTACTGAGTCACTGCTCAATCCTTTCAATGTAATTATCAATATCTCAAAAACTTTCTTCTATGGAGTCAATTCTAACTCATAAAACCCATACATCTGGTTTCTAAGACACTAAATCTTAAAGGGAGGAGACTGACTTTTTCCTTTAGAGCCCTTGGTGGATTTGAACAGTAGAAGACACATATAATCTTTTAGTTAGCAGTGTCTAATGCTACACACTATCCCACTACAAATCCTTATTAATATCTAGCTCCCTAGTTTCCAGTTTTTAATTTCTTAATTAAATTTCTATTTTATCAAATCTATAAAATATAATTATTAGTAACATTGTAACATAATAAATATCATTAATATCACATGCAAGCAAAGATTATTAAAATCATAGCTAGCACAATACATAGACCGGGAATGCCAGAAGTTCAAGCAGGATTTAAAAGAGGTAATGACACCCAGGATCCTGGCTTAAAGTGAAGAATGACAGAAGAATGTCTATTTATGTTTTATGAACTATGTAAAGTAATTTGACTATGTGGATCATATCAAGTTATGGCTAAAAATGAGAAATATGGGAATCTTGGAGCATTTAATCATGCTCTTGTGAAGCTGATACCAAGAGTCTGTTGTGTGAAACTTAACATGTCTTAAATTAAGAACGAAGTGTGTCAGGGTTGTATTCTCCCTCCATGTCTATTCATTCTGTGTGCTAAGCAAATGGTTTAAGAAGGTGGACTCTACGAAAATTAATATGGCATCAGGATTAGAGGGAGACATTAATAATCTGTGTTATGTAGATAACACAATCTTGCTTGCTGAAAATAAGGAGGACTTAAACCACTGGTTGCAGAATATCAGAGAATACAGCCTTCAATATGGATTGCAATTCTATGTCAAGAAAACAAAATTTTTTACCACTGGACCAATAGGCAACATCCTGTTAGATGGAGAAAAGATTGAAGCTGTCAGCTTCATCTTACTTGGATCCTCAGTTAATAACATCCTCGATACATTGTTATTAGCTGCTCTGGAGTTGAGTACAACTCATAGCAACCCTCTGAATAAAAGATCTGAACCGTGTTCTATCCTGTACCATCTTCATATTTCCTGACACACAAGAGTCCATTGCAGCAATCACTGTGTCAATCCACCTGGTTGAGGGTCTTCCTCTCCTATGCTGACCTTCCACCTTTCCTCACATCATGTTCCTCTCTAAAAGATAGCCTCTCTTAGACGCATGTCCAACGTATGTGAGGCAAAGCCTCCTCATTCTTGCCTCCAAAGAGCACTTTTGCTGCACCCTCTCTAAGATATAATTGTTTATTCTTTTGGCAATCCATGGGATGTTCAATGCTCTTTTCCAACACACAGCTCAAAGGCATCAATTCTTCTTCATCATCCATAACAGCAGATTTTGTCAGATTATTTTTCCCTTAGTATCAGCAGTTAGAAAATTACGAGATAGATTGCACTGAAAAAGGCTGCAATTAGGGACGTCTCCAAATAATTGAGGATTAATGAAGCGAGTTTTAGGACTAAAGTGCATCTGATTCAGGCCATGGTCTCTCCAATGACTTACCATGCATCTGAGAACTAGATGGCAAATAAAGATGCCAGAAGAATTGATGCCTTTTAGACTGTGGTGTTGTAGAAGAACATATCATGAACTACCAAAAGAACAAATAGGTCTTGAAGAAAGTGAGGCCAGAGTACTTCTTGGAGGCAAAGGTGATAAAAGCTTTGCCTCACATACTTACAAAAATGTTACTAGGAGGGTCTACTCCTTGGAGACGGACATGATACTCCAAAAGGTAGAGGGTCAGTGAAGAAGAGGAAGACCCTCAATCAGATGGATTGACACAGTGACTGCCACAATGGGCTCTAGTGTGTCGGTTCGTGTGAGGGTGGCACAGGATAGGACAGGGCTCAGATTTTTAGTTCATAGGGTCCTTATAGGTTGCACTTGATTTGATGGTACCTAACAACAGCAATCACCCACCATTATTTATGATACATACAGCCAAATGGAAAGTGTATTGCTGTTAATTTTGCCTATTATTTCATCTACTATTGTGGTAGATACTTAATATTTGAATAAATATAATATGGAAATAATTGTTTAGCATAATGTTTTAAAACTATTTCATTCTGATAATTCTGTAAGTAATTTGTAAGTGTAGAGACCAAAATAGTTGGGGTATTTTGATTTGTTTCCCTTAATGGTATAATACATTTATTTACTGTAGTCTTTTTTAGTTCTTTGAATGTTGTTAATATTTTATAGTGTCATCAAGTCCACTAAAACTTATAATGATCCTATTGACAAGAAAATGACCTTACTCTATCCTGTACCATCCTCACAATCTCCAGCATACTAAAGCACATTGGTACAGTCACTATGCCAATCTTTTTTTGTTGAGCTCTGATCCTCTATCTTTCCCAGTATGATGTCTTCTTCAAAGGACTAGGTCCTTCTTGATAACATTCTCAAAATATGTAGGACAAAATGTCATCATCCTCACCCCTACGAAGCACACTTTATTTATACTTTCTCCAATGAGAATTTGTTTTTCTTTTGACAATCCATAAAATATCCAGTACTATTCTCCAACAATACAATTCCAAGGTATTGATTCTTCCTAAGACATCCTAAAGACTAAGGTGAACTGATTCTAGTTCACAGTATTTTCAAGTATTTTTAAGCATTTTTTAAGTATGTTTTCTTATGATAGATACTATAAATTATCCACTTTGGGAAGATGTGTGGAGCTTTTGAATTCTACAGAGGTGTGCTTTCTTGGTTTAGTAGAGGCTTGGGTGTGGGCTGTTAGCTTGTTTTTGTATTTTCTTCACAAGTGAGTGTGAGCTGATTGGATTTAGCCTCCTATCTAAAAAGGCAGTGGGCCCCCAATTTAGGGCTATTATCCACTCTGGGAAAGTGTGTGGAGCAGTTGGATTTTACAAAGGTGTGTTTTCTTGTTTTGATTGGGGCTTGGTTGTGGGCTGTTTGCTTATTTTAGTGTTTCCTTCACAATTGGGTGTGAGCTGATTTGATTTGGCCTAGTATTTAAAAGTCATTTGGGCTCTCAGCCTGTGGCCCTTGGGTGTGGTGGTTTTAATTGTATTCAGTCAAACATTCTTCTGAGTAGTATAGCGCTGATCTTTTGATTCAGAATAATAAGTAACTTATCTGGATTCCTGTGATAATCTCATAATATGCTATCATATATCACGTTTAAACTGTTCTTTCCCTTGTCTCTTTCAATTCAGTATACATAATCTATCCAGTTTTTCTCAATCTTACCCCAACCCTGATGTCAGTCACTTGGTGGGGGAGGGGAAGGAGGGGGGGCGGAGCATGGGGGGATTGTATACCAATGAAGAAGTTTATCTTTTGCTTTTCAAAGAGAGGAGTGAACTCAGGGGAGGGCGGTAAAAAAAAAGTGCAACAATGAATGAATGAAAATCCAAATTGTAAATGTTCATTAAATGTTCTGTAAATGGTAAATGTTCATTAAAATTAAAAAAAAAAGACGTAACTTATGGTTGCTATGCTGCTAAAGACTATGACACTGATGTGTCAAACGCCATCATGGTAACCTGTGTGAACAGGGTTTGGTGGAGCTCCCAGATTAAAACAGCTTGGAAGCAGAAGTCACATAAGTCACATCCAATTCTGAAATAGCTTGCCTCTGGGAACTCTATGAACTTATAGAAACAATGATAGTTATACAACAGGGTTTAGGTCTCTCATTCATAGGATTGCTATTAGTCATCTACAACTTGACAGTACTTAACAACAACAATAAATACAAATTATGTACGTATACTTATGGAATTAGTAATTTTAAGTATTACTGGGTAAATAATTCAAGTCATCATATAATGAAACATTTCTTATTGGAAAAGTACACTGAATAGATATGATGTGGTTATTTTGTAAAGAAGAAATATTGCTACTACAATAACAATTGTGAGGACAGCACAGGATTAGACCATGTTTTATTCTACTGTAAAGGGAGTCACCATGAGTCAGAGCCAATGAAATGGCACCTAACAATAATATTTTGAGCAATATTGACATTAACCTTACCAATGTAAGAAAACAAGATGTTCAAATTGAAGAAGTTGTGTCTGGATCAAAGGAGCCTTAATGGGAATAAAAGTTACAGAGCTTGTCTTAATGACACAAGTAGTTAAGTGCATGCTTTAACCAAAAGAAGATAGTTTGAATTCTCCCAATGATGCTTTGGAGGAATAGAAATCTTTCTGAAATGTCACAGTCACAGAAATCTTATGGAGCAGAGTCCTATTTGGAAAAACAATGGAGTCACTAGTGATTAGTTGAAGAGTATTTTCACAAATAGTTTTAAAGATTTCTTATCATAAACAAGGGAACAAAATCCTGTTAAACGTTCAAACTGTAGATTATAATAATTTGTATTTATGTGAAAAATGATAATCAGTTGGACTTTTCCCCCTTAAAGCTCGTCTCCTTATATGAAAAATCATGACCTGCTCTATTTAACACTTACTGTATAAGGTCCAAATATAAAACATGAATATCCTTTACATGGAGCTCTGGCAGCATAG
>NW_006399763.1:29594383-29599004 GCF_000299155.1 Elephantulus edwardii | reverse complement strand
AAAATTGTAGTATCTTCAATGCCACTTTCAACTTTGTAGTATAGTGAAGTTTTCATTTGTCATGTGTTTTTTGTTTGGTGGCTTTTCAATTTTTAATATCACATTATGTTTCAAATATTTATCCCAGTACCCAAACTTGTGAATAGTTTAGATCTCCCTGTAAGCAATGTGACTCTATTATTCTGGCCTTCTAAAATAAGTCTTCATTGTAGTTATTATTTTATTACTAATATTTTATAGATGTGAAAGCTACAGAGAATTCTTTTCTTTCAAATATCATCTAATGACTTTTATAATACTTGAAGAAATGTCTTCACTGCTGCTGTTGTTGAGTTTTAAACAGTTTATAGCTGACTCTCCAGTAGGTTTCCAGAGGAGTAAATTGTTCTCAAGGAGACTGCCAAACTTTCTTCCACACAGCTCCTTCATTAGAGAGCAATTAATTGTGTAATTTTGAATTAATGAACTTTTAAGTAGTAGCCCCTCTGACAAAGACTTTGGATGGGATAATCCTTCAAGAATTGGCATGTTAACCCAAAGAAGATTGGCAATCTCCTCCTTTTTAATTACTGCTTCTGAAAATCCACTGGAGGGTCAGCTATGAGTCTATCTTGACTCAATAGCAATAATTTTTAGACCCTTTCCCATTACTCCCTTCCAATTCAATCTTAGACAAAATGTCTAGTAGCTCATATAAGCAAACCAACCAACGGAGACTATCATAATTCAGAGTAAATAAAGATCAGTGATTGAAGTATTGATATATTGATTTTTTTGTTTTTTTTTTAAGGGAAATACATATGGATAGAAAGAGAGCTTTTTAGCACAGATTCTACATAATGTGACACTGAACTTACTTTCTCATACTGGGAACCAAAATCATGACACTAAATAGTTAAAGTCAACCTAGATTACAGAGGTTAGAGGGATTTTGTTTGTGTACATGAATATTTTTAGAGAATTAAGAGTTAAAAATACACCCTTCAATATGGATTGCAGCTGAGTATCAGAAAGACAAAAATTGTCAGTAATTTCATTTTACTGGACAATGAATAAAGATGACAGCAGAAAAACTGATGCCTTTGAACTATGTGATGGAGAAGAGTACTGAATATCCCATGGGCTGTAAAAAATCCAAACAAATATATCTTGAAGAAAGTTCAGCCAGAGTGATCCATGGATACAAAGATGATAAAGCATCAGCTTACCTACATTGAGCATATTGCTAGGAGAGGCTATTCCTTGGGAAAGGATATAATGTGTGGAAAGATAGAGGATCAGAGAAAAAGAGGACCCTCAACCAGGTGGATCAACATGTTGACTGCCACAGTGGGCTGTAGTGTGTCAGAAAGTATGAGGAAGGCACAGGATAGCAGAGGGTTCAGATATGTTATTCATAGCATAGCTAAGGTTCGTACTTATCTCAACTGCACATATCAAAAAGCAACAACATAAATATATATGGGGTTTTTGTTTTCCCCTCAGGCCTTTATAAAAAGTGAAAGAATGACTTGCTGAAAAAAAAGTGAAAATATAGAATGAAAAAAAAATATCTAATGAAAACAAACTGTATTAAATATTCACTGTATTCTGCTATAAGTGTCTTTACTCTCTCAATGAGAGTCAGGTAGTTTTTAACCAGTACAATTATGTACCTATTACTTGCCATCTGTAGAAATTAGATATCCTCCATAACACATGCCACATAGCTATCTTTCCATGTCTACTGCTTTGATATGTATATAACCATACTGGGATAAAATTCTAGAGGCCTAAGACACAGAATTTCATCGATACCCAACCTCTGCTCCTATTCAAACACACAGTTTCTTGCCACTAGGCCACAGTGCTCCTATTAAAACAAACAGACAAACAAACAAACAAATACCACTATTTAAATTCTTTTTTCATCCGAAAGTCAAAATAGAACAAAAATAAAAATATGAATTAATCCTTAATTGAAAGCTCTAGTGATGTAACGAATAAGGAGTTGTACTGCCAACTCAAAGGCAGGTGGTTCAAATCTATCATTTGCTTTGTGGGCAATATCTTCATGTGCAATTTAAAGCTTCTGAAATCCCAATAAGTCACCGCCCACGAGTTGGTTCTGACATGACGTCAAAGAGAGAAAGAGAGAAATCCTAAATGAAGAGTCAGAAAAATGTATAAGCATTAAGTTTCCCCCCATGATCATTATGACAATGACGTTTTTAATCATGTCACTTGAGTTATAACTTTGGTGGCGTTTTCATCAGTGGTGGAGCATTTCCATTTACCTCAGATATCCCCTTATACTTATTTACAGTCATCTTTCTCTACTTTCAGGAGCTAGTTGAGCTCATATATTTTCAATCAGTTTAATAGATTAGTCATTTCCAGAAAGCCTATATGGATTGAATCTATATATCTATAATTTGTATTTGATAATGAAGTTTATGGCTTTTTATTTTGCACTAATTAGAGATCCATGGGTAGTTGTAAAAATAGTACAGAGCCCTAGGGTTCTTAGCTCTTTCTCCTCCAATGATCACATTTTCCACAATATAACAACAACAACAAAACACAAACACAACCAAAAACCACAAATTAACAGTGACCAGGAGCCAAAATCATTCTCAATGAAGAAAGGCTAACAGTATTTTCCTTGCAAACGGGGATCAGACAAGGGTACCCCTTATCACAAATTCTGTTCAATATTTTATTTTAAGTCCTTTCTAGGGCAATATGACAAGAGAAGGAAATAAAAGGCATCCAGATCAGCAAAGAGATTCAGATGATATAACAGTGTATGCAGAAAATCTCGAGAACTTAACAAAAGACTGTTAGAGCTGGTAGACCAATTCAGTAGAGTGACAGGAACCAAGATCAGTATGTACAAACCAGTGGAGTCTTCTACAATAACAAAGATAACTCAGAGAAAGAAACCAAGAAAACAATGCCATTTACAATAGCCAACCACAAACTGAGGTACATGCAAATGAAACTAACTAGAGACATAAAAGACCTGTACAAAGAAAATGACAGAGAATTTTTGTGAGATACAGTAAAAGACTTAAAAAATGGAAAAATGTTTCCTGTTCATGGATAGGAAGACACAATAATGTGAATATGACAATCCTACCAGAAGCAATTTATGATGTTCAGTGCAATCCCAATACAGAAACCAAATTTATTTTTTAAGGTCATCAAAAGGGAAATTGTCAAATTTATTTATAGAGGAAAGAGATTACAAATAAGCAAAGCACTTCCGAAAAACAAAAACGAAGTGGGAGGCATAGCACTTCCTGACCTCAAAACCAACTACACAGTGTTAGTAACCAAACAGCCTTATACTGGTACAGACAGGCACACAGACCAATGATATAGAATTGAGAAGCCATAAATGGACCCAGGCATTATGGTGAAATGATATGCGACAAGGAAATAAAACCTAGCAAATGGAGAAATGACAACCTTTTCAACAAATGGTGCTGGCAAAACTGGACTGTATCCACTTCTCACACCATACACAGTTATCAACTCAAGATGGATCAGACACCTGGGAGTAAAGTTCCAACATAAATTTCATAAGAGACAAACTGAGATCAAACATAGATGGCCTAGTCTATGATTTAAAGAGACTGTCAAATACAGCCAGAAATGCAGAAAATGGAGAAAATAAAATTGATGAATAAGACCTTCTGAAGATTAAATTCTTGTGAACATCAAAAACACTTTCCAAGAGAGTGAAAAGAAGACTTACTGAGAGGGGGGAAAATTGACAATGCCATTTCAGACAAGGAAACCTACAGAATCCTATAGGGCTTTCACAAGACAAAGACAAAAAACACGGTTACAAAATGGCAAAAGACACGGAAAGAATTTTCATAGAAGAATATGTTCGAATGACCAACAGAAACATGAAGAAATGCTCAAACCACTGACAATAAGAGAGATGCAAAATTAAACCACAATGAAATACCATCTCAGCCCGGTTGCAGTGGCAAAGCTTAACAGGACAGTAAATAATAAATGTTGGAGAGGATATGGTAATGTAGAATCTCTTATGCACTGTTGGTGGGATTGTACAATGGTAAAATCACTCTGGAGGGCGGTTTGGCATTTGCTAAGAGAGCTGAACATATAAATTCTATATGATCTGGCTATTCCACTGTTTTGAATATACCCTGAAAATAATGAGAACTGAGGCACAAATAGAGACTTGTACAGCAATGTTAATGGCAGTGTTTATTCACCATTGCAAAAACATAGAAAGAATCCTAATGTCCAACCATAATCTAGTGAATTGAGAACTTATGGTACATTCACATGACAGACTAATATGTAGCATGCAGGAGCAATGATTTTGAACATCATTGCCTAATTTGGGAAGGAGTGGAGAGCATTATGCTAACTCAGTCCACTAAGGACAAATATTGTATGTTGTTGTTGTTGTTGTTATGTGTCGTCGAGTCGCTTACGACTCATAGTGACCCTATGCACAACAGCGCTAAACTGTGCTCTATCCTGTGCCAATCTCATTGCCTCTGACACACCCATCCTGATTACCCCAGTCACTGAATCAATCCACCACATAGAGGGTCTTCCCCTCCTGTGCTGTCCCTCTACTCTACCCAGCATG
>NW_006399763.1:29556997-29591468 GCF_000299155.1 Elephantulus edwardii | reverse complement strand
GGGCTGTTGTGCATAGGGTCGCTATGAGTCGGAAACGACTCGACGGCACATAGCAACAACAACAGATTAATGTTGAAAACTCTTTGCTGATCTAATCAGTTCCAATATATAACTGGCATTCCTTTGGGTACTGAGCCAGGGTAAGAACTTGCTATTTGTCCAGCGTATTTTTTGGTGCTTTTGAGCCACCAGAGACACAACATTTGGGTTAGCAGAACAACAGAATACAACAGTGCTTCCTAGGTTAATAGTCAATGTTAAAGTCACTGTTGTGGAGTCAGAACCAACTCAGAAGACCCTCTAACTAATGCTCAGGGACTGTAAATAATAGCAGAAAGAATTATCCATCTTTCTCCCTTGAAGCGGCTCATAAATATTAACCACCTGCCTTTGGAATGGAAGCACAACTCCTTACTCCCTCCTTATCCTAGATTAATAATTATAGTTATATGTCACTTAGTCTACATGATGCTACTGGGTGTTATGTCAGTGACCTTTCAGTGACTTTTCAGAGGCAGTATATTCTATGGGAGGCAATTGCCATCTTTCTTCCATGGAGTAGCTGGGGTATTAGAACCATGTGTCATAGGGTGGGCAGCACAGCTTCTTACCGCTAGGCCACCAGCACTCCAGAAATTTAGACTTTTTTAAATATATACACAAAGAGACGTTGAAAATTAGGGAACAAGGAGCAAAGTACTTGTTCACTTGCCTAAGACAGAAGGACCTTGAACTAATGTTTGAGGCAGGAGTCATTATTTTGATACAGTATTCATTTTTTTTTCCATGTCTTATCTTTACCTTAGAACTAACTCCATCACAAGACCTGTTCATATTTGGAATTCGTTTACTTCTCATCACCTCTGTTTCTTATAGCATGACTTTATATTAGGAAACTTATCTTCCTCCTCTTTCCTACCTCATTGATGCCCATAGAAAGAGATCTGCTCTGGATGCCCATGCCCTTGAAGAGATTGCATTTTTCTTATGCTAGATTCTATGTTAATACATCTCTTTCTATTGAAAAATTCAACAGGAAGAGAGGTATTGCAATTTGATTCTTTGAATAACTTTCACACAGCTCACAGATAAATAAAAAAGATTATGTGGCAAACACATCAGGCTGCTAAACCAAAGATTACCAGTTCCAATCTCCCAGCTACTCCAAGGGAGAAAGATACGCAGTTTACTCTTTTCAAGATCTGTTGTTGTTGTTCTTGTTGTTGTTATTAGGTTCCACTGAGTGAAGTATGACTCTTAGTGACCCTATGAACAAAGATATGAACCCAGTCCTGTTCTGCATTATCCTCACACTTCCTAACACATGAGAGCCCACCCATTGCAGCAGTCACTAAGTCAATCCAACTGGTTGAGGGTCCTCCTCTCCTCCGCTGACCCTCCACCCTTCCCAATATCATATCCCTTTCCAAGGGAAAAACTCCTCCTAGCAACATGTCCAAAGTATGTGAGGCAAAGCCTCATCATTGTTGTCTCCAAAGAGCACACTAGCTGCACCTTTTCCAAGACATCTGTTCGTTCTCTTGGCTGTCCATGTGATGTTCAGTGCTCTTCTCCAACACCATAGCTCAAAGGCATCAATTCTTTTTCTGTCATCCTTACTCATTGTCCAGGTCTCAGATGCATAGCTAGTAATCGGAAACACTATGGCCTGAATCAGACTCACCTTAGTCCTCAAACTGACATCACAACTCAATAACTTAGAAAGATCCCTAACTGAAGATTTTCCCAGTGCAATGTGTCTCCTTATTTCATGAACTGTTTGGATATACATTCTTGGAAATCTATTGATTATTTACTATGAGTCAAAACTGACCAGATAATAGTTCTTTTTGGGGGTGGGGTGGGGGGGTGGTTAAGTAGATGATACACCATTCCTATAATATCTAGCACATTTCTCTTTTCCAGACCTATTTATTTGCCTAATTATGTGATCTAGATTGGAAACTATTGATATTAATTATGTTAAAAATAAGCTATGAGTTTTGAAAAGAAGACTTTAAAAAATTATCAAAGCTTAATTAACTTTCAAATTTTAGATAATCCAATTAATAATGTAGTTGTTTATTGGAGCATAAGATGAAAATTATGAGGTTAGTAAAGTACAGTTCATCTAAAAATAAAAACTTTGAGTAAAGGATGAGAAAATGCAATTGCATTTTCTAGAAAAGAAATTTCAGGACCCAGTTGCTGGTCCATACCACCACTCTGGGGATACACTAATATTTGACAATGTTATGCAGGCAAACATGCAGTTTATAAGACAGTTTATATTAATCCAGCATTTTCATCCCTTAATCATGTAAAAATACTAGATAAATAACCTATAAATGAATTTATTATCACAAAATATGCAAAAGATTTAAAAATATATAACTGAAATCCCATTTTCTAAATCACCAATTACTACATGTAATCAGTTATATTAAAAGTAAATACGTGTCTTTTACAAACAACTGTTTAAATAAATTCCTGCTATGCTGGATTGACTAATCATATGGTTAGTTATCCTGTCATACATGAATGCCACAAAAAGTTTCACTTGCATATTTCAGTTAAAACTAATCTTTTAAAGACCTATCACAAAATAACACAGTTTGATATAACTTCGGTTTCAGTTCTTTGTCTCATATTTATTTATTTTTTTTACATGATGCTTCTGTTCTTCAGTGATAGAATTGTGATTTTCTTATTTGACATGCACCATCTCACCTGCTGCTTCAGGTAATTACATAGCAGAACTCCTGAAGTCCCTTGACCCCTTATTAGAATCTACATTCTCTCCCACCCATTAGTCACCAAGTGTTCGCTACCTATGGAGTCTTGATGACATAGCTCAGTTCTGCATGTCAAATACTCACTTTAGTCCAATTAAATTCTCATTGCATGACATTTCGGACTGCTGATGAAAGCTTAAAGAAGTGGTACTTCCATTATGGGGTTTAATAGTATGGCTTTTTTGACACAAAGTGGAGATAAGTATTCCAAAGTTGTGCTGCATGACTATTTTCTGCCTTAAAAAATAATCATCTGACAGTGCAATATGTTCCTGTCTCAAACACCATAATAAATAGAAATTTGACCACAGTAGTTAATACAGTAGCCCTATGGATTGAGATACTGAGGTTTTATTATTGACTTCTCACCAGGAATTAGACCTGCCAGGCTATTTCACTGATTAAAACCTTGATTAATCACCTGTTAACTTGTCAGATTTTATGCACTGTGGCAAGGAGCACTATCCATGAGGAACAGGTGTAAGGAATTCTAAGGAAATGAATATTTGTAAACAAGTAGGTTATTATCATTCTATGAATCAAACTAGTTAGATTTTTATCAAGTGTTTCCTTTAATTATGAATAGTCAAAGCAAAGCAAGCAAATAAACAAAACCATTTTATATTTAAATTCAATTTAAGCAACTAATTCTTAAATTTTATTTCATAATATCTAGTAATGAAAGACATTGTGAGGAGAACTATCTTAGCGTAAGGTGATTTAGTCAGCAAATCATTTTTAAGATGAAATGTTAACTCTTTAAATGTTCAATGGTTGAAGAACAGAAAAATATTGGGAAAGTTATTGTTCACCCCGGAGTTTCATTACTCTGGTGCAGTTACTATTTATTTGCTTGTGATAGGTAGGTCAGGAAGACTCCTTGCACTATACTATCAGGTCTTTGAATAACCCAGCATATGTGAAATGTTTAAGATGGAAACTCACAACTCATTCCTCAAACTAAGATTCAGTCTCTTTTATTTTTCTCAACTATGCCTTCACTAATTTAATTTTGAGAAGTAATGATGGTTCAGAAAACAACATCACCTTTATTTACTATTCCCTTTAATGTGGTAAGAGTAGAGCAGCTTAGTAAAGATACCGGTGTCCTTGGCATGTGAATCAGACGCTAAAGTAGGTCTCTGCTCTCCAAAACTCATTTTGAAGTTATTGAATATTTTATAGATAAACACAACACCTCATATACTCAGAACCTTTTGTTTTGTCTACAGCCAGATCTTCCATAAGCAATGTTATCTTTGATACATTGCCTCAAATATTAAAGCCGAGAGTATGAGATTAGAGGAGGGAGACAGGATATGGTACACTTGCTTTAAAGTCTGGGTCATGTTTTCACCCTCTAAATTAAAACTTCTAAAGGAATCATTCAGTATCTGTCTTTCTCAGTCAAGAGATGATAAGCTTAATACCTTGAGCTAATACACAGTGAGAGGATGTAGTTGTTGTTGTTAGCTGTTGTCAAGTATGACCCTATGAACAACAAGTCTGAACACTGTCCTATCCTGTGTCATCCTAATCAATCTGACATACTCAAGCCCATTGCAGTAGTAACTGTGTCAATCCATGTAGTAGAGGGTCGTCCTCTCTTTTGCCTTTCCTCCACTTTCCCAAGCATGATATTCCTCTCCTAACAACATGGCAAAAGTATGTGAGGTGAAGCTTTATCATATTTTCCTCCAAAGAGCATACCTGCTGCATTTTCTCCACCCTGCTGCATTTTCTCCACGAATGGGATATTTAGTACTCTTCTGCAATTCCACAACTCAAAGAATTTAATTCTTCTTCTATCATCTTTGTACTGTCCAACTCTCAGATGCATAGGAAGTGACTGAAAGACCATGGCCTGAATCAGGCGCACCTTAGTCTTCAAACTGACATCATTGTTCTTCAGTAATTTGGAAAGTTTCCTGACTGAAGACTTTCCAATGCAATATGTCTCCTGATCTCCTGACTATTGGTACCAAGAATGTTTATTGTGGATCCAAATAAGATGGAATTGTTAAACAGTTTCAATCTTTTCTTTATCTGTCATGGTGTTGCCTATCAGTCCAGTGGTGAGAAATTTTGTTTTCTTGGCATGGCGATGTAATCCACATTGAAGGCTGAAACTTTTGATCTTCTGTAGCAAGTGTTTCAAGTCCTCCTCAAGTGCGGCAAAATTGTGACATTTGCATAAGGCAAGTTGTTGATGAGTCTTCCTCTGATCCTGATGCCACAGTTTTCTTCATATAATCCATCTTATTGAATTATTTGCTCAGTATATAGATTAAACAAATGAGGGGAATTGATACAACCCTGATGCACTTGTTTCTCAATTTTAAATCATACTGTTCTTTTGCTCTGCTTGCACAGTGGCCTCTTGATCTAGATATAGGTTTCACATGAGCACATTTAATTGTTCTGGTATTCCCATTCTTATCAACTTTAGCCTAATTCATTATAATCCACACAGTCAAATGTATTTGCATAGTCAATAAAACATGAATAGACATTTTTATGGTATTCTCTTCTTTAAGCCAGGATCCATCAAACATCAGGAATGATATCCTTGGTGCAACAATCTCTTCCAAATCTAACCTTAACATCTGGAAATTCTCTGTCAATATACTGTTCTAGCTGTTTTTAGATGATCATAAAATATATTTTGTTGACATGCAATATTAGTGATATTGTTCAATAATTTTCACATTCTATTGGATCATATTTCTTGGGAATGGAAACAAATATGAGTTTCTTACAGGAAACTATCTTCCAAATTTTCTGCCAGACTAGGACTTTGTCTGTTATCTGAGAGTCTTGTTTTTTGGCCAATTTCTTTAGTGAAGCTTGAACTTGTTATTCATGACAATTGGCTCTTGATCATACGGTACTTCCTGAAATACATCAGTGTTGGTTGATTCTTTTTGGTATAGACACTTAGGGTATTCTCTCCATCTTCTTTTAATGCTTTCTAAATTGTTCAAGATTTTGCCCATCTCATCTCTAAATATTGCTTGAATTTGATTTCCATTATTTTGGCTTGAGAAATGCCAAGCAAATTCTTCCCTTCTTATTTTCCAATTTCAGTTCTCTGTACATTCGGTTATAATACTTCGCTTTGTATTCTGTAATTGTCCTTTGAAATCTTGTTAAGCTCTTACTTTAGTGTATCTTTTCTTTGGCTTCTCTATGCTCTAGTGCAATATTCAGAGTCTGTTCTGGCATCCATTTTGATCTTTTTTTTTCCTTTCTCCTATGCCTTTTTATGACCTTTTGCTTTCCTCATGGATGATATCTTTAATATCCTTCAACAGTTTTGGTCGTTGATCATTAATGTTTAGCACTTCAACATATTCTTAAGATGATTTTTAAATTTGGATGAGATAGGCTCCTGGTCATAGTTTGTGTTTTGTGGATTTGTTTTCATTTTCTTCAGTTTCAATTTTAGCTTGCACATAATTAATTGATAATGTGTTTCACAGCCAGAATCTGGCTGCCTTTTGACTGATAATATTTAGCTTCTCCAATTCTTTCTACATATATAGTCATTCTGTTTCCTATGCAGCTCATCTGGTGTAGGCCACATGTAAAGCCACTGTTTTGTGGGCATGTTTGTTTTTTAGAGAATTTGTGATATGTAATCATTGAACATACAAAATTTGATCATTCTACTCCCAGACTCATTTCTAACACCAAGTCCATACTTTTCACCACTGAGCGCCAACAATTCTTTCCACAGATGTCATCAATCAGATTCCTATGCAGTCCATCAGATGAGGTCCATTTGTAAAGTTACCTTTTGTGTTTTATAAAAAAAGTTATTTGTGATGAATGTGTTATTGAGCATACAAAAATAATTCAAAATATGACCTCATTTCTGTCACCAAATCCACACTTTCTGACTGTCTTTCATTCTTCCTGTTTTCCAAGTTTTACATTCTAGTCATTATTATTAATGCTACTTGATTGCATCTGTGGTCAATTTCAGACTGCAAAATTTGGTAAAACAAAAAACAACAAACACCCAACCTTCAATTTCCTTCTCCTTTGCTTTAGTGGTTGTGCATATATTTGAATAATCATCATATTAACAGGTCTTCTTTATATATGTATGGTTGTATCGTATCACTCATGATACTATATTCAGTATTATTGTTAATTGACTTATAGCGACCCCATGCACTAAAGGCCTGAAGCCCCTCTACAACTATCAACATTTATCAAAGTTCGTGAGTTTCCAGAGGCATGTTGTTTATGAAGTGGATGCCACTCCTTCTTCCAAATACTTCAGTATATAACTTGAAATTAATTTTTAACTATGAATGAAATAGCATTATTCCTCTGTTTTTCATTGCCAGCATAGTATATCATGTGTGATTCCAAGTTGCTAATGCCTGTCCATCTCATCTCACTAAAGCTTAAACTGTCAGTTTAATTTTTGATAACTTCTAGTTCTCCTACATTCACACTATATGCACGCCGTATTCCAATTACTAAAGGAAGTTTGCAGTTGTTTCTCATTTTTATTTACTTCCAATTGGGGTTCGACTTCTAGTATTATATCAACCTGTGTTCCTCTATTGTTCATAGGGTTTTCAGAGGCCTGCTAATGTAGAAGTGGATAGCCAATCCTGCTTCATAGTTTGTTTTAATCTTGAAGCTCTATTGAAACCTGGATCCCACAGGGGATCCTTCTGGCATTTTACACACCAGTGGCATAGCTTCTAGCATCACAGCAACTCACTGAGTTACCTCACTGAGCTTCTAGCATCACAGCAACTCACTGAGTTACCTCAGTACAACAAACTGATAGACGAGTGCTATACTACTAAGAGCAAATGATAAACAATCAAATATAAACACACCTCCTATAAAATAATAAGCAAATCACTACCCCCCTCATGTGACATAATGACACATAAGTGTTGCGCATCCAACAGCATATCAGGAATATGAAACTCATGGCATAGAACCCAGCTGAGGCCCGTGGCAGCATGACAGGATGGAGTACTGGGCTGGTCCTGGAGTCCTCCAGCTGATGCCCACAGCTGGCACAACAGGAAAATAACCCAGGTGGGGGCAATGTCTGCTGGATCCTAGCTCTCAGGCCCAAAGGGGAGATGTTGAAAACTTCTACCTTCTATTCCTGGTACTTGTAGGAAGCCCTGAGCAAGGCCTAGATGATGTTGAATGTGAGACGGTTTTGAAATTATTTCCTTCCATTGTCAATCCAGGAAACGTAGGATACAGGACATAGTAAAATAATGTCTCATAAATAAAAATATGAAATTAGTAGCTATTTTATCTCTTTAACTCACAAAGAATGTATAACTAAAACTCTCAAACTCATTGCCATTGAGAAAGTTCCAATTTATAGTGACATCATCCCCGTTTGGTTTCAGAGGCTGTAAATAATAAGAGGAAGAGATTGTTTCTCTTTCTCCCATAGAGGCACTGGTGGAATTAAATGGTTGGCTACACAGGGTTAGCAGCATGACTAGCTAAGGACTATGCCACCAGATTTTCCTAAAGCCTGTATAAACTGGAGAATAAGGAAGATATTGCATATTTTGTGTTTAGTAAAGTAATATGAGTAGAAATCATCTACTTGTAAAAGTTAACATCCTAAGATGAGGATCAATGTGTACATTACAATTCACAAAATATTTCTGGTAAACTTTCCTACTTTATCATATCCATTTTATGAGGTAGATATTATCCTACCATGTAAATAAAAGAGCCAATTCAGATTAATAGAAAGTGAAAATTCACCATACCTGAAACATGTAAACTTGAATTTTACACACATTTGTTCATTTAACACTAATTTATTATTGCCTACTGTGGGGCAATCATTAGAAGGATGAACATTTTCAACCTGTGCAATTAACTGCTTTTGACAACCCACTAGAGGGTCATCTATGAGTCAGTTTCCACTCAATGGTATGTTACAACAACAAAAACAGTGGGTCAGTTACAGTGCTCAGGGCCAGGAGCAATGACAGAATTCTTGTCCCTAATAAATTCATTATCAAGTGGTTGCTGTTGTTGTTAAGTGCCATTGAGTCACAGGGGACTCATAGCGACTCTATGAAGGAGAGTCCTCGACGCTTGGGTGCCTTTCATCCTCTCTCCAGGTTCATAGGGTTTCCGGAGGCAAGCTATTATGGAAGTGGATGCCACTCCTCCTTCCAATCTTGTTTTAATCGGGGAGCTCCAACCTGTCCGCATTGGGTAACCAACCATTAATGCATTTGACAAATCAGTGTTACAGTGTTCAGCCTCACAGCAACCACATGGGACCACTGTACGGCAACTTGTACATCAGGGCAATACGACCTAGAGGAATGTCTGAACAAAGATAATGAAAGACAGGCCCGAGGGCCGTCGATTAAAAGTGGAAAAGAAACATTTATTGAGATGCAATCACTTAATCTTATCAAGCTCAACTTTTCCTTAATCTTCAAGAAACAACTCTCTTTGGACACTGGCCTCAATTTGGGACCACACTGCCTTCCTTCACAATATCATCTCTGGTATTCCCAGTTACAGTGCCAGTAATTGATTATTTCACAACTTAAAGTTTCACTCAGATCAGTCAATTTTATCCTTTTAACAAATTCTTGTTTATGTGAATAAGATAATTATAGAAACCAAATAACTTCACAAAATTGAGTATAATATTCAAGTTTATGTTATTCAACTATGATGTTTTAGTGTTCATTTTTATTCTAATTCTCCATATGCTTTATTGTTTGGGTTATTGTGGTTAGGTATCATAAAGTACAACCCAGCGACCCTCAGATCAGAACTCTGTCCTGTCCTGTGTCATCCTCACAACTCTGATATACTCAAGCCACCTGTTTGAAAGCCTGTTTCTCTTTTGCTATCCCTCCACATTTCCAAAATTGATTTCTCTCTCCAAAAAATAACCTCTCTTAGAAACATGTCCAATGATGTAAGATGAAGCTTCATTATCTTTGCCTCTAAGAAACACTCTGGCTACACTTTCTCCAAGATATATATCTCTGTTGGTTCTTTTGGCAAGCTATAGGATATCTCACCCCTGCAAATTCCCCCATACCCATGCAATTAACTGAGTGAAAACCCACCAGAAGTTCAGCTATGAATCAGTTCTAACAACAACATGGGATATTTAGCACTCTTCTCCAATACCACAGTTCAAAGGCATCAACTCCTGTCTGTAATCTTGATTCATTGTCCAGATCACAAATGCATAACAAGTGACTGGAAAGACCATGGCCTGAGTCAGGTACCCCTTAGTCCTCAGATATCTTTGCTCTTCATTAATTTGGGGAGGTTCCTGCCTACAGACTTTTCCAATGAAGTACATCGTCTGATATCTTGACTACTGTTACCAAACGAATTGGTTATGTGGAAGATTTTATTTGTGGTGGTGGTGGTGGTGGTTGTGTAGTGTCAAGTCAGAACTGACCCATAACTCTCCAGAAGATTTTCAGAGGCAATTAAGTGCACAGGAGGAGATTGCCTATCCTTAACCCACAGAGCAGCTGATGGATTTCCATCATATTCCTTCAGGATTGCAACACATGTTCTTACCATTGGGCCTCTACATTACTCATTTTATAGTTTGAGCTTTGTACAGTACTTTTAATATTTTACTGTACCAAACAAACAAAAATTCTTTGTATGTTCTTCTTATGTGCTATGGAGTCACCTGTGACTTATAGGGGCCCTATATTCGATAGCTCTGGACCCTGCTCATCACACCTACTGCCATTATCCCAGTCATTGTGTTGATCTAATCAATTTGTCTTTTGACTTCCAAACTGTTGGTGCCAAGAGTGTTGATTGTAGGGCTAAGCAATCTGAAAGTGTTAACAACCTCAGTCACTTCTCCATCTATCATGATACTGCCAATTAGCCCAGTGGCGAGAATCTTTGTTTTCTTGACGCTATATTTCAATCCTATTGAAGGATGCAATCTCTGACCTTTTATAGCAAACTTTTCAGGCCCTCCTGAGTTTTAGCAGGCAAGGTTCTTCCATCTGCATAATAAAAGGATGTTGATGAGTCTTCCTCCAATCCAGATCCCACCTTCCTCTTCATAAATAGTTGTCCTCAAAAGAGTGAAATTGGATGGAATAGAGGTTACTGGTCTGTGAATTTTAGCAATCACAGGGCTGTTTAGGTGAGAATAAGGGCACAGGGATAAAGAAAAGAGTGGTGGATGAAAAGAGTGGTCAATAAGAATAGAAATAAAGTCAAGGAAGAGGCAGCTCTTGTTTTAGGCATTCCTAACAGATTAAGTGGTTGTGGATTCTGTCTTAAAGAAATATGTCCTTGTTTCTGCTACTTATGAGATTTGCAGTTGTCCCAAGATGAGCCTAGTTAATTCACATTTTTCTGCATTCTAACCAGTGGAATTCAAACCAAACCATAGATCATCAAAATTTTTTATCATTTAGACCTTCAGCCTTTGCTAATTTATTCACTGTTATTAAGTTCGCCCTCAACTGCTGACCCTAAAGTTGGCAGGATAAAGTGACTTCAGTAGATTACAGTCCAAAATAATACTGCAAATTTGTTTCATGTTGTAACACATATGGTCACCATAAGTTAGAATGGACATGGTGCAACTAATAACAGCAAGGATTATGGACCAATATAAGAAGTAACTCAGTTAAATATAACTAAGAAAAATTTTCCTAGAACTTTGTGTATATTGCTTCAGACAAAAACCACTATTTTATAAGGATTTGGGTCTTTGGGGGGGATCCAAAATCTAGCAACACAGTTCCTTCTTCTATGGCAAGGATTTCACACTTTAAACCTTTTAGATTAAAAAAAAAATTCTAGGCTATTAAGTGAAAGAGAAGGGAGGTGTGGTGGCATATCAGTTAAGTGCTTGGTCATTAGGTAAAAATATGGATGTGATCTAATCAAACATTCACTCCATGGAAGAAAGGCATACAGCCTTAGAAACATTATGGGGAAATGTTATTCTGTTCTAGAAGGTCTTAAAGGTCAGAATCAAGATTTTTTATAATGTGTCATTAGAGAAGAATGAATGGCTTCCATTCTTCCATTAATTGAAAGGCTTTCAAGTTGCGAGCAAAAAGCATACAACATCTTAAGAACTACCAGTGCTGTAACAGAGGTAATTTTTGAATAAATATGTATAAATTATTCTGAACTGAAAATTAAAATGTACTTTATTGTGTTGTAATAATCAATTGTACATCATTAAAATGAACTAACATTATCAGGAGAGAAAAGGTATGGAGACAGGACACATCCCTGGTGTACGCCCTTCCCAATTTTGAACCATGCAATGTTTCCTTGCTATATTTTGATGACTGCCTCTGAACAGATTATCCGGGCTACTGAGCTTTATGAGGAGAAGTGTAGTGTTAGGATTGGTGGAAGATTCATTAACAATCTGCATTATGCAGATGACACAACCCTGCTTGCTGAAACTGAGGACGACCTGAAGCACTTGCTACAGAGGGTCAAGGACTGCAGCCTCCAATATGGTTTGAGGCTCAATGTCAGGAAGATAAAGATTCTTACCACTGGACCAATTGTTATCATCAAGATGGATGGTGAAGAGATTGAGATTGTTCACAGCTTTAGTTTGCTTGGCTCCACAGTCAACACTCTTGGCACCAGTAGCCAGGAAATTAAAAGACATTTTGGGACTGGAAAGTCTGCTGTTAGGGACCTCTCCAAAGTACTGAAGAACAATGGTGTCTCTCTGGAGACTAAGGTGCATCTGATACAGGCCATGGTCTTTGCTATCACTTGTTATGCATCAGAGAGTTGGATAGTGACTAAGGAGAATAGAAGAATTGATGCCTTTGAGCTGTGGTGCTGGAAAAGAGTACTGAGGGTACCATAGACTGCTAGGAAAACAAAGAGTCATCCTGGAACAGGTTAAATTGGGTGGCTCCCTGGAGGCAAGGATTCTGAGGCTCCATCTCACATACTTTGGAAATGTTTTATGGAGGGACCGGTCCTTGGAGAAGGACATCATGCTTGGTAGGGTGGAGGGACAGTGCAGAAGGGGAAGACCCTCTATGAGACGGATTAATTCAGTGACTGGGGTAATCGGGATGGGTGTGTCAGAGCCAGTGAGACTGGCACAGGACAGAGTTTAGGGCTGTTGTACATAGGGTCACTATGAGTCACAAGCAACTTGATGGCACATGACAACATCAACAACAACAAGAACAATATTATCAGTAATAAAGGGTCTAACTATAGTTGAATATAGTTGAATCAAGAATTTGTGAATTCATGCCAAAATTTATTTGATTGTAAAATAAAATATTGGTTTATTTCAGACAAAACAAGAAATAGAACATACTTGACAAAGTATGACCTTCTAAGTTTCTTGATGGCAGCTCAGGCTCTTAAATCTGTGATATAGGCAACATTGTTCTAGTTTATTAGGACTAGCTTAAATTTTTATAGTCCAATAAACATGTTAAATTCACTCTGATTTTTAAAATTATATTAATCATTTTGAAGCAAAAATATTTGGGAATAATTGGTGAGCTTGTATTTCAACCTTCATTATCCTACTTAATATTATAGTTGCCATCTGTTAAAATAGGGGATAGTGTCTACTTTTCAGAGTTTTATCAAGGTTACCTGAGCTCTTGGGGAAGAATTTATGATTGTGCCTGAAACTTGTAGAGAAATTATCACTACTAGTACATGAACACAACATTTATAACATATTTTGGATACCTGACTTTTTATTGAATTGAGTTATATTACAATAACTAAAACAACAGGGCACTCTGGTGTCTCAAGCAGATACCTTATGTATAAGGAATATTATATATAATTTTCTTCACTCAGTCTTATTGCCTCTTGAAAAATATTACTGCAATGCAAATTTCAAATTAAAGTGAAAATAAAATTTGCTCTACACGTTAACTTACACTTCAGGAAAAAATATGAACAAGATGTTCTGTCTTACCCTAGAAAGTGTATGACATTGCAATGATGCTTTTTCCAGAAAATAGAAACTTGAAAAGTACAACTTTAAGAACTTTTTTGACCTTTAACCTCATTGAAAATGTCACAGTGAGCTCTCATGATTCAACCTAAAATTAGAAGTTTATGTTCATCTTTAGTCTCTATCTGATAGAATCACACCATTCTAAAATACAAAGCAACCCATTGGGATAAAGTCAATTGGCACCTCCACATAACATTCAGAGGTCTAGGTCCAAAAATAACTTGATTTATATATGTCCTACAACAGACACAGATGCCTGTAGTAGACATACTTGATAATTATAGACTCTCATAAAACAAAATATTTTCCAAGTACTCAGCATCCTAATCGACTCTAAAATTCCTATAGGTTAAGCAGCCATGCTGTTTGTAGTATAAAAAAATTTAAGAAAAAAAAAATCAGTGCTATCTTTTAGTTACTAACAGATGGACTAATCTTTGTAATCATCTGAGAGGACTTAGCATATTAGTGAATGGGTGGATCTGAAATGAGAGATACTATTTGGTTGACTTTTCTTTGAGTCTGAAATGAGTTACACAGGTTGTATTTGTATTGGTCAATGTCTAGGATAATGCCATTTTTTCATATCTTCTTTTAAACTACTTAAGGATATATATCCTGTGTCCATTGTGTATTCTTAAGCCAAAACTGACCCATAGCTGACCCTCCAGTGGTTTTGCAGAGGCAGTAAATCACGCTTCAGAAGATTGTTTATTTTTATTCTGTGTAGCAGCTGGTGAGTTTGAACAATGTACTTTCCTGTTGACAGCACACATGGTCACATATCGTTGTTGTTGTCATTGTTGTTATGTGCACAGCAACCCTGTATACAACAGCTCTGAAGCCCACCCTATTTTGAGCCAGTCTCACTGATTCCAACACACCTACCAGCATTGCCCCAGTTGCTGTGTCAATCCATCTTTTCTGGAATCTTCCTTTCCTGCACTGTCCCTGCACCCTTCCAAGAATAATATCCTGCTCCAAGGACTGGTGTCTTGTGGCCATCTGCCCAAATTATTTGAATCAGAGCTTCAAAATGCTAGCCTCCAAGGAGAAACTTGGTTTCACTCTCTTCAAGACAAACTTATTTGTTTTCTTGGTGGTCCATGGTATGTTAAAGACTTCTCCAGCACCACAACTCAAAGGCATCAGTTCTTCTGTCATCCCTAATCATTACCCGGATCTCTGATGCATAGCAAGGAACTGTGAAAACCATGGCCTAGATCAGGCACACCTTAGTTTCTAGATTGACATTGTGTCTCTACTCTGGAGAGGTTGCTAACAGCAGATTTTCCAGTGCAATTCATCTTTGGTTTTCCTGACTGCTGGTGCCAAGAGTGTTGATTGTGGATCTGAGCAAGCTGAAATTGTTAACAACCTCAATCTCTTATAAATCTGTCATGGTGTTGTGAATTGACCCAGTGATAAGAATCTTTGTTTTCTTGATGTTGAGCTTCAATCTATATTGAAGACTACAGTCCTTGACCTTCTGTAGTAAACACTTAAGGCCCTCCTCAGTTTCATTAATTATGAAAATAAGCCTGTTAGTAACGGTAATTCTAGTTAAATCCTGCTCCAAAGTCAAAGTTTGATACATAAAAACAAAATGATAAAATGATATATTTGACCATATATTTCATAAGTCAAACTGACAACAACAGAAATATTTAATTCACATTGATATGTAAAAGTATATTATTAAGCATTTTGAAGAAAGAATTGGAAATAGATGGAGAGTCAATATTCTAATTATATTCATAATATTTAATGTCAAAATTTTCATCTGTCAAAAGAAGTGACGGCATCAACCTTTCAGGATTTTGTAAAAATTAAATGAGCTATTGATAAAGAATTTATGATTGTGACTGAGTTTGATAGAGAAATAGCATACTGTGATTATCTAATTCTTTGTTAAATTGAGTTATGTTGCTAAGTTATGTTATCTATGATACTTTGGAGTTCTGGTGGTTTAGTGGTAATAAAGTGTACTACTAGCTGAAAGGCACTTGGTTCAAATCCATCAGCTTCTCTGTAGAAGAAAGAAGAGCCATCTCTTCTGTACAATTTACTACCTCTGCAAATTTGTTGGAGGGTTAGCTCGGTGATGGTTCTATTTCAGTAATCTATAACAATAACATGGAAGGGCACTCTAATGGTTTGATTGAAAAAAGTTTCTCTGCCAACCTCAAGAAATGTGATTTGAATTCACCAGCAGCTCCTCAAGAGAAAGACAGGCAATTCCCTCTCGTGGTTCACAATCACTGAAAATCTGCTAAAGGGTCAGCTAGGAGTTGGTTCTGACTCACCGGCATGTCACAATAATAATGATGTTTTTTAATGTAACTATCATTATAATGCAGAAGTTTTAGTTCATATATCAAGGTATTAGTACCAAGAATTAAACCAGAAGGGCATTATTAAGAGATTTATAGGTTGTCTCCTATTAAAATAATTAGGGATTCCAATATGGCATACTGTAAAATATACTAAAACAATGGCTTAAATGAGTGAAGAGAAGGGCCAAAATATATCTACCTTGTTGTATCAGAATAGAGCCTGAAAACTGATATTGTCTCTATTTTTATGATACTAAAATTAAAGAATGCAATAGAATTAAAAGATTAGTGTGACTTTAGAGTGTATAATTAATTCCCTTGACCCTTTGATTTTGTAAATATTGTCAAATATAATTTTAGCATTCATGATCTCTGGAATTAAAGAAATAATTTCATCTAGTATTTCATTTTAAAGATAAGGAAACTGAGCTCCTTAGAGTATGCATAACTTGCCCAAAGTCATACAGCTGGCTGGTGGCAAACTTCAGTCTCATATCAGCACTTTGTTCTACAAATGGAAGATCCAGGTGCTAGCCCTAAGGTACTACTTTAACTGCTTTTTTTACTAGATGTGCTTTTCTTTCTTTAAAAACAAAACATCATTGTTTTATGTTTATATATAGATTGCCATATACACCTACTGGGTAAGGAGTTGTGTTTCTAAACCAAAGGCAAGCAGTTTGAATCCACCATCTGTTCCATGGGAGAAGCATGGACACTCTTGTTTTGCAACTTAGAGCCTCTGAAAACACTTTAAAAGCTTGTGTACGTATGGGCTTTCTCTCTGCAGCATTGACTGATTATTCTTTCTCTCTCTCTTTTTCTCTCTCCCCCCACCCCCCATCTGTCTACCTACCTACTTATTTACCTCTGCGTATAAACATTTCTTAAAAAATAAAAGGAGAAAAACTTTATCCTAAAACCTGAATTTTTTTGCTTTGAAAAAAAAATTACTTTGCTGTTATCTGAAAAACAAAAATTCCAAAACTAGTGATAAAGACCTCTGTAAAAGAGCAAAACCACAGATTTTCATCTCACAAAAAGAACTGATTTTTTTAAAAAGAATGTTACCTTCCATTTTTGTTTTTTTTTCATGGTTCAAATTAAAGCAAGAGATAGATTGATCACAATATGGCTATTTGGATACGACGTTTCTGTGGGATTACTTTAAAGACAATTCTTGAGATTTCAGGCATGATAGAAAAAAAAGCTAAATGAAGCAAAGAAGTATTCAACAGTACTTCAATATAATAGGAACAAAAAAAGTTGTGAACAGGATTTTATGGTACTTTCTATTATGTCTACAGGAAGAGTAAGGGGGTGTAACATAAAAGGAAACATAACATCAGTAAAGTCTAATAAGGTGGGAAGGACAGGGAAAGTGGGACAGAGAGAAAAGAATTGCATATGGAGAGGAGGAGCAGACTGACATAAAAAATGACTTCAGCTGTCATTCAAGGTTAACAGTGCCACAAGTTGCCTACATTGATCTAGCTTAATCCTCTTCACTACTATTCCCTCTTATTTTGGTTGCCAGGGAAGAAAAATGAGAGGAATTCTCCTTAAAAGATTCCTTTCTTACAGAAAAGTTCATCTTTACCTGGACAGAAATATAGAAAATGTCTTACTGTTTCTGATACCCTGTATTTGAAAGCCAGTTCAAATTTTACTGTAAAATTTCGAGATTAACTCTTGGTTAAACTCATTTTTATGTTAATCTTAAATCCTCTATAAATAAATCTATAGATGATATATGAAATATAGTCTAAGTCTTCCAAGCTATAAAATAGTGTTGCATTTATTTTCCAATTCAACAATATTTATTTCTTAGAATTAACTTCTCCATTATGATTTGGCTATGTTTATGACTACATGCACAATTGATTCATTGGATGCAACAATTATCATAGTTCAATAGGTAGAACATAACAACAACCTATCTGGCATCAGCAGTGTTTTAGCAATGTAGGTCTAGATTCCTAGATGAGAGAGTCTTCAATTTTTGTAAATCAAATAAAAAATGCCTAAAGATTTCTCAAGAAAAATAGTACATAACGTTACAGAAGTACATAATCAGCACATTATCTAAATCTAATTAAAAATATACAAGCAACTCTCTCATTAAGGCCTTCATAATCAAAATAGAAATTCAGAGTTGTAGATCTATACTATGTTTTTCTTTTGAGTTTTGTCTGGTATTCTTACCTTTTCCCCCTAAGTGTCATTCAAATGTTCTCCAACAATCTTTTGCTGTTTCTGTAAATAATTAGCCGTCCTTTACATTAGATACTAACATTCATTTCATTGAAAGTTTATATGCCTCAAATATTTTTGAGAAAAAAAAGTTTAACAATTTCTAGTAGAGTAGTAAACAGATGTTTTTTATTCAGTTCAGCAAAAGAACAGTCCTTTGCCTGTTTACGTGTTAGAGACTATCAATACTATTCCTTCTTTAATTTTCCTTAATTTCAGATAAGAGATTGGAGTTTATACCACCCTTCTGCTCTTCTTGGATCTATAACCAGGCTACCAAGTCCACTGAGCAATTTGGCATAATGCGGATGCTCTCCTCCAACAGGCTAAGATGAGAGTACAGTTGAGAGAGCAGGTCAAGATGCAGGCAGATTTGCAGCATTCTGCTCAGATATTTGCACGCCTGCCTGCATTATACCTGGCTCTAGTGGAGAGTGTTATTAATCCTCCACTTTAATGAGCACCAAACTCTAGAGTAAGATTTAAAATAAATCTCCAACCAATGTCCCTTCACAGTGCTACTGCAATTTCATATGCTTCCATTAGACTTTGTAACTGGAAAAGAAAATGAGGCATCTCAAGGCTACGAACACAGTGAAGCAAGACAAAGTTAATTAATATAATTTTTCCATAATTTTGGCATAAAAGAAAATAATTTGTGTGTGCTTTATATTTCCACTAACTTTATAAGAATTTATCTGAGAATAAAATGGTTCAATTACTTACTTTGTGTAAGAGAATATTGTTATAATTAATTTCTTCTCTTAACACCAGTTTAGATTATCTAATTATGACTCTTGAATTAATCTACTCTGATTCTTTATGGAGTGAAATTTAATAAATTTTTGATGAATAAATTAACGCTTTTCTATATATTTAGTACAAGGGTTTTTTTTAAGCTATAACTGAGAGTAATTGCAAATTTTTTTCCTTAGAAAAATTTGTAAATGACTGGTTATACATGCACATGCATAAGTGATGTGTGTTTAATGTAAATTAAAAAATCACTTATAGTATTGAAATAAAAAGAAAATAAATTACTCAATACAATGGTTAAATTTCAAATGAGTAAGGAAAGGTTGCAATCTTGTCAGCTGGTCAATAAGTTTTGCAATCTGAGTAAGAAATGCTTTCCCTCAACTACATGGTCTGACCTCGAATTTCATTGCATGAAGACTAAGCTCTTTTGGAATATTAACTTTCACTCATTGCTGTTGAGTTAGAACTGACTCATTGCTGGCTCTATCTGTTTTCAGAGTCTGTAAATATTATGGGAAGACACTACCTATCTTTCTTCTGTGGAGCAGGTGGATTTGAACTACCTACCTTTGTTTTGACAGCACCACTCTCTATTGACTAGACCACTAGGGATGTCTTCTATAATATTGTGTTGCTGTTATCATGTGCTGTGTAGTCAGAACTGACTCAGGTTACCTTTCAGAGGTGGCAATAAATTGTGCAGAAGGAGGTTATCCATCCTCCCATGGAAGAGCTGTGGAATTCAAACTGCATGCCTTTTATTGTAGCGCAGCATTTTATCAGTAGGCCAGAGGTCACAAACCTACTTTCTTGCTCTGGATTGATTCTGTGGCAACTAGTCTTTTCCACAAAGTAGTCCATTATGCAATAGAAGAGTTAGGAGAACTACTCATCACTGGGCCAACTGGCAGCATCAGTATGGATGGTGAAGAGATGGAGATAGGTAACAGTTTTAGTTTACTGGTTCCAGAGTCAACACTCTTGGTAACAACAGCCAGGAAATCAGGAGACGAATTGCATTGGGAAAGTCAGCTGTGAGGGACCTCTCAAGAGTACTGATGAGCAATGACATCAGGCTGAAAACTAAGGTGCACTTGATCCAGGCTATAGTCTTTGCAATTATGTGCTATGCTTTGGAGAGTTGGACAATGACTAGAGATGATAGAAAGAGAACTGATGCCTTTGAGTTGTGGTGCTGGAGGAGAGTGTTGAATATACCATGGACTGCTAGAAGAACAAACAGGTTTGTCCTGGAGAGGGTGAAACTGGAATGCTCCTTGGAGTCAAGGATTCTGAAGCTCTGTTGGACATATTTTGGGCATGTTGTAAGGAGGGACTGGTCCTTGAAGAGGGACATCATGTTTGGGAGAGTGGAGGGGTGGCGAAGGAGAGGAAGACCCTCGATGAGATGGATCAATTCTGTGATTGGGGTGGTGAGAATAAGTGTGTTTGAGACGGTGAGGTTGGCACAGGATAGAACAGCATTTAGGGCTGTATGGATCACTATAGGGTCACTATGAGTTGCAAGCAACTCGACAGCACATAACAACAACAACAAGGATTATATTTTATTTTAATATATTCTTTTTGCACATTTCAATGACCTTATGATGTCATCAGGAAAGAGTAATCATCCAAAAAGACAATCTGATTAATTAAGTTGGTCAACATACACTAGAGAAACCCTCAAAGAGACAGATTGACACAATGACTGTTAATGATGGGCTCCAACAAGTAAGAATGGTACAAGACTAAGTAATGTTCATTATGTTTCTTACAAGGCCATCAGAAGTCAGTGTTGATTGATGCTAACTAATAACATTATTCTTTAATACAGATCTGATTCTTCAACACTTTACACTTATATGTGAGAAGAAACCCTCCTTTCTACTTGAATAAGGGAACGTGCATTAATACATGAAGGAGCTGGAGACTCTGTGTCCATGCAATTGAAATTTCGAATGATAAATGTAACCATTGTTAAATGACTATTAAACACCTCTAATAGTTATTATTGATTTCTTTTTATTTTCATGAAGCTATCTTGGATTGATTCCACTTAGGAAAAATTGAATGTTGAAAGAGGAGGAGAAGATTTTTAAAAAGTTGTGGATAGTACAAAGAAAATGTTGACTATCTGGTGTTTTGTTGTTGCTGTTGTTGTTAGTTGGGTTTTTTAAGTTAATGGATCAAATTGAGAGTCAATAACAGATGAAATGGAGAATGAAAAGACCCATCTAATTTCAATGAATAAATGAGTTTGTTCTCTGAATAAAGAAATTGTCTAGTGACTAAAAGTGTGCATTTTTTATTATGATTTGCTTTTTTCAGAATCTATCATATCTGAAATTCATTAAATGGGAGTAATTTACTCTGTGATATTTTTGTGCAATAAAATATTAAGGAGTCTTCTGTACTCCATTATATTGAGAAACAATGCATAGACTGCATAGACTATCACTGACCAAATTTTACATCAGCACTGAAAATAAATTCAAACACAAACATACTGTATTATCAACTACTCTCTCAAATTTCAAGCACAAGGACAAGTGATTCTTGTTTTATAGTTAATATAAAGAAAATAAATATGGCATTCATAAAGTAAAAAATGAAAACTCTTAGTCTTCTATCATTTTAGTAATATCCTATCCTAATTAAAACTGATAATTTTAGCTGTCATTGGGTCAGCTCCAACCAATACTGATTCCATGCATAATGGAATGAAACAATATCCTAGTTGTACACTATGTTTGCAGTTATTGGCATCCTAAAGTGCACTGTGGGGAGCTTAGGTAACCAACCAAGTGGGTAAGGAGTTACATTGCCATTTGAATCCACCAGCTGTTATGGGGAAGAAAAATGGGCAATCTTCTCCAGTAAAGTAGGTTAACAGCTTTTGAGAACCTGAGTTGTCTACAACTCGAAGGCACATAACAACAATAATATCAACATAGAGAGAGATAAGTTGGCCTAGTGGACTGAAAGTGATGCTACCAAGCCAAAGGTGGGTGACTTTTAATCTGCGGCCCTCAGGCCTGTTTTTCATTGATTTTGTTCTAACTTTTTTCTATGTCATAAAACCCTGGTGTGTCCACTTGCTGTACAGAGGTAGATTGTGGTTGCTGTGAAGCAGAACACTGTGACATTGATGTGTCAAAATAATAATGGTCACCCATGGTAGACAGTGCTTGGTGGAGCTCCCTGATTAAAACAAGCTTGGAAGCAGAAGTGGCATCCACTTCTGTAATAGCTTGCGTCTGGGAACCCTATGAACCTGGAGAAAGGCTGAAATTCACATAAGTATTGAGGACGTTAGTTCACAGGGTCGCTATGAGTTGCCTCCAACTCAACGGCACAAAACAACAACAACTGAAAAGTAAACTACGAGTTAGTTGAATGACTTTGACACACACACACACACACACACACATAGTCCATTGTCTTATCCATTGTTTAAATTCCTTCCAATAACCATGACTTAATTCCCAGTCTTATATCAAGCACTATGTCACTGTAATCTTTATGGTTTTAATTGAATAGTCTTTCTTAGTCTGGAAGCTGATAAGGAACCTGAATATTTTGGGTAACTCTCCTAACACTTAATATACAAGTGTAATAGGTTCTAGAATTAAAGCAACATATAAGCCTTAACAATACAACAAACTGACAGACTAATAAGAAAATTAAAACTACCAAATTTAATTTAGAGATTTTTTCCCAAAATGCTATTCTTTCTCCAAATGTATCTACATGCATACATTTATCATAAAGCTATGGAAATGGAACATATACCCACATATATTTAAAATCTAGTTTAAACAGGCTGTGAATGACTCTTTAAAATGTACTTAACTCCGTTTTATTATGTGGTTGCAGTCAAAATGAGAGCTATTTAATAACAGGCATATTTTATCTTCTTTTTGTTACCATACAGCAGAAAATCATACAGGATCAACAAATGTCTTTGCTTACTAATAGGAAAAATACTATATGTGTGTATGTGTGTATGTATGTGTGTGTGTGATATACACACACATATATACATACACACATATATATATATATTCATCCAAAACTCAATATTAAATACACTTTCACAATTAGTGAATGTCTGCATCCTTTCTGTACTTTCTCCCAACATTAACACAATTTGATAGCTGAGCTACAAATTATTATTACTAATATACACTTTCTTACAAAATGTAGATAACTATGATTTGTATTTATATATCAACGAAAATACGAACATTTTGAAGTTTAATGCTTTTATAACAAAGTTTGTTTTGTTATTATTATTACTTAGCATTATAACTATGCCTTTTAAAGAATTCTTCTATCAATTCAAACTATCAGAATACCTAACAATGGAAGTGTAAGACACATGGATTTAATTTCACACTACAAACCTTATGAAGGTAATTCCTATGTTCCAGAGTTGGTAAATCCATAAACTTCTGGGCGACTTCTTGGGAAGACTCCTGGTTTTATTCTTTAATCCCAAGATAGTCATTTTGCCTGTAGTTTTCATATGTTCACAGAGTATCATCCAAAGAAAAGAGAGTTTTCTCTTACACATTGCTCTTACTATCATGGAAGAAATTATTTCCCAGGAGCCACAAAGAAGAATGCCCCTGAGATCATGTACTTAGGATCTCTCTGTGGAAGGTTGGCAAAGTGAAGACAGATTTTTTGTGTCTTCAGTGTGAGAGGTTTTTATCAGAAGAAAGGATAGGGGTACAATGAGAGGTCGTAATCAATACCTGCCCAACTCTGATGTCTTAAACAAATGTAAAATATTTATAGTTTGGTTCATTAAGTAGCAACATTTTCTCTTTACTGTACATCATGTTATGAATTGACATTTTAATCTTGATTTTATACTCCTTGACATAACTTTTATGAGCCCTCACATGTCCTTAATTCATTTATGTTACTATTGGGGGAATTGTCACACAGGATATAGTGGCTATTGTTATCCTTTATTACTTTATTTCAATGATTTTTTTAAAAAAAATAAGAAAGAGCATAAAAGGAAATTTCAGTTTATTTTCAAGTTATTACTTCTACTTTCCCCCTAAAATCAACTGGTGTTCTTTTATATCAACAAGAAAGTAAATGTAAATTTTGGAAACATGTTTATGTAGGCATAACATAAAAGTTAGTGATGCTTTCTGTTTAAGAAATGTCTTCTTTTATTTATTAAAATTGTTTTCTATATTTAGTTTTCTTTATACAAATCCCACCCGGATGGGATATTATTTTATATTTGCACTTTAGTCTGAATTTATTTTTAACTTATAATGAAACACAGTGATAAGATATTAAATGGAAAGCAATTAAGGATAAGACTTGTATCTTTTCTTTACACCAAGCTCTGTGTTAAGTGCTTTGCATGTGTCCTCTTTCATTTCATAAGAACAACTGTATACATTAGGGGCTATTACTATCTCTACTTGGCTGAGCAAGAAGCTTAATAGATCATCAGATAAAGTGTCTATGGCCGTTAATGCTTGTGCCAAATTTCGCCGTTTAAACTCCAGTAACCCAGAGTCAGACTCCACGCTCTTGAGTCACTGCCTTCTGCCCCCACAGGATTTTAGTTCAGAATTGAGGTGACACAATTGACAGAAGCAAATCTATGAATCATCACATTATATCACTGCTTGTGGACAGTGTTTTATGTTTTTAAAATTTCACATTGGATATCTTTCAAGGGCAACTTACATAATGTGGGTCATAGTTAACGTGTAAATTATAATGATGGTATGAAATTGGAAATATAATTACTCATTAGCCAACCTCGCTGGCCAGAATTAAGAGACTCTCCAGAGAAAAAGCTTTGGATGGCTAGAATTTGTGGGTTTTGCTTGAACTTGGAAGTAACTATCTTTTCTATCCTCTCTTTTGTAAGGCTCTGGTCAGCGAGAACTCTACTGTGACCCTCATCCTGGTCAAAAAGATGAATTCTTTTGATCATTCCTGTATATATTTTGGATCCATGATATGGTGTTATTCGTAAAAGAAGAATAACTCGATTCAACTTGACTTTTAACCATCACTGTAAACCAACAAGAAAAATAGCACTGTCCAACAGACAATAGAATTGCCCTCCAACCCTAAAGCAGTTCTCTTAGAAGTGTGTGTAAACTGGAGTTTTCCCTCAAGCGGCTTGAGAACACTGCTGAGACCTTTCTTTTGAACCTCTTTGAGCTCAAAGAGAGTTTGTAACTATTTGTGACTCATTGTTGTGAAGCTGACAAGGAAGCTCCATGCCCACTAATGACCTGAAGCCAGGAGCCAGTTGAAGGGTGGAGAGTGCTCTAGTTGATGTTCACACAGTTGTCAACTAGTGCCTCTCACAAAGCGATACAACTAAGAAGGGGCAACCAAGCTCAGTGGAAACCCAAGTTCAGAGGCAAGGCTGAGAGTGGAACAATGATAACCTGCACAGCACCGCTGCGGAGATACAAGACCAGAAGTACACACAGAGACGCGGTTGCTTCAAAGAAAAAAGTTTAGTGTTAGAAAATTTTCACTGCAACCACTACAGAGGTAAACTTCCTCAAATACCACAAGCTGCTGTGTCAAGGACTGACTAATTTTAAGACTGAAATGCTTGCTATGGGTTTTTGTTATTTCATTTGTTTCAGTTTTCATAGTTAAATATCTGAGTCTATAAAATTGAGGGTATAAGCCAGTTCCATTGAGGAGACAATACGTACTGCACTGAAACAGATGAGGGAGAGAACAATTTAAAAGCGATGTATGATAGGGTATTATGGTTATCACAAGAGTCCACGACTAAGGTTGCATAGTGAAATGTACTTGCGGTGGTGGGAGGGGTGCGCGGGGATTGTGTACCAGGGATGGAGTGTTTCTTTTACTTTTCAAAGAGAGGAGGAGCGACCTGGGGCTTGGGGGGGGGGCGGGGAAAGAAGTGCAGCAATGAATGAATGGAAATCCAAAATCTCTGTAAATGCTCATTAAAATTATTTTAAAAAAATCTCCAATTAACAAACCACACACACACACACACAGAGAGAGAGAGAGAGAGAGAGAGAGAGAGATCTAATTTGCTCTCCAAAACAAATGAATGCATTTGTATACACACATGTAAGTAGGAAATGATGCAACTTACTTGTGTGAATGTGTTTGTTTTAGATCTACTTGTATAACATTGAAATCTTTATCTGTTTGGCTCTTACATTTTCTATTTTTGCTAGGTACCATTATCTAAGTACTGTAAATTTTAGTTTAAGAAATCAGTCATACTGTTTATAATTTTATGTGGGCTCTTAAATAAACAACATTGATATCATTTTAGAGCAGAGAATTAAATGGACTTTTTGTAGTATCTAAGTGAAAAGTTTTACTTTAATTTTTTTTAATAAGTGTGGATTAAGATATTGAATGATCTTCCTGAGATCATACAACTTACTGGTAGCAAGGAAAGGGCTAGACCACATGTCCTGATTCTAATTCAACTAAGAACAAATCAAGTTGCCTATTGTTCTTTGAGGTCTTGCGTCATCTCCAGCGATGAGAGAAGGAAGGCTAATGATTTCATATGTGCTTAAATATTGCAGTGGTTAATAGTCATTCCTAGTTATGGGTTTTCTTTGGACATCTAATGGTTCCTGAAATAAATATAATATTCTTTTTAAAAAGTTCTTATGACTTGTTTAATACCTTTACATAAATGGCTATTGATTTTATAACAACTCCTTTTAATCTCTAAAAAGTCACAGTCTCTTAGAAGTTATCTGATTTTACTTTAAACTGTCACTTCCAAGTGGCAATATTTCTTGAACAAATTGCTTGTCATTTAAAACAGACTGTTGATACTGTGTCATCAAGTAATAATGTAGGATATAATTAGTCCTTTTAAAATTTTCCTGCCTTTAAATAAGAAAAATTATACACGTTAGCTATGCCTTTCAAAGAAAGTGATGTATCAATGCATGAAAATCGCTGTATCTTTATAAATATTTTCTTAGGAAGCAGAACAGACCATTAATCTAGAATCAATTGCAATGAAACCCGTCACGTTCATGGAGCCACTGGAGTAGCATCCCAAATGTGCTCCAAGAGTACTGAAAATGAAAAATGGTCCGTTTTGTTCCTATTAGCTGCCCTTATTTTCTTAAACTACTCATATCCTTTATTATACACATCGATCAAGTCTTGCCTACAGTAACAAAGTGGAAATAAAACAGCAGTGAGATAAAATGGGAAGGAAATAGTAAACTCTGTTGTGCCTTTATCATTTCATCTGAGTCTGGAAGTGTGAAAAGAGGCATCCCTTAAAATAAACCTTTTCCAGTTCAAAGGCAACTCCTGGGAAAATCTGTAAAGGAGTAGTGATTTGACTCATAGTCCTAAATAAAAGAATCCATATGAAAGAGTTAATTGATCTATTCCACATATTTGTGCAGAAGGGCTGAGCATAAAGCTGGAAATAAATTCTTATGTGGAGCAGTAACATCCATAAGTCAAGTCGGTTCATTTTATTGCATGTAACCCATTTGGTGCCCTTGCAGAATCTATCATCTGTCATATTTTTATCCAAACCATTAACCACACTGGTAGATAACAATTACGTTCCATAAAACAAGTTGTGCAACCCAGATGAAATGCTAAAACTCTGTCCCATTCTTGTATCACCAGCATAAATATATATACAATACAGCCTCTCTTTTCTCACTGCAACTGATCTAAATCACTGGGGCATGCAGTAGTCCTCTTCCTGTGAAGAGGATAAGTGCACAGGAGTGCTTTTGGTTGTACTGGGTAGCATTCTGGGTACCTTTTCAATTTCCATTGGTCAAATCTTTGATACTCTTAACTAGAGACTTGCTATTTTTGTTGTCATGTGCCTTCAAATTGCCCACAACTCTTAGAGACTGTCCTATGTACAATAAATAGCTCTGAACCTTGCCCTATTGTGAGCCAATCTCATTTTCTCTGAAACATCTACCCATGTTATCCCACACATTGTGTCAAACCATCTTATTCAGGTTCTTCCCCCCCTGGCCTGTTCCTCCATCCTTCCAAACATGGTATCTTTCTCCAAGGACTAGCCCCTCCTGGTAACATGCCCAAAGTATGTGAAATGGAGCTTCAAAATCCTTGCTTCCAAGGAGCAGCTTGGTTTCACCCTCTCTAGGAAAGATCTGTTTGTACTCTTGGCAGTGTCCTTGCTATACTCTGGCGACTGCTTCCTGGTTTTGCATTAGCACAATTTAGAATTCTGATATTCCCATTCTTCTCAAGATTAACAACAATTTGTTGTGATCCACATAGTCAAATTCCTTTGCGCAGTCAATGAATCACAGATATATACTCCTCTGGTTCTTTCTGCTTTCTGCTAAGATCTACCTAACACTGACTGTCTTGTCTCAAGTGCCATCCCTCTTCTAAAGGCAACTAACACATCTGGCAGTCATTTTTGTATAATCTTCATTAGGATCTTGCTTGTATGTGATATTAGTAACCGTATTCAATACTTTTAACACTGTCAGGTCATCTTGTATTGGAATGAAAATACATATGGACTCTTCCAGTCTATTCGTCAGGTAATTGTCCTTCAGAGCTTTTGGTACAATATGGTGAGCACATCCAGGGCAGCATCTGTTTGTTATAATATGTCAATTGGTATTCCGTCAATTTCTGGGGCCTCTTATTTTGCCAATTTATTCAGAACTTCCTCCTTAAGGAACTTGCTTCACCGTTGAACTTCCTCCATTATCACCATTGCCTCTTGATCATATGTTGTTTCATAAAATTCTTCTGTGTCAGCCAATTCATTTTGGCACAGTGACTCTGTGTATTCCATTTGTCTTCTTTTGATGCTTCCTGGGGCATTCAATATTCTTCCCATAACATCCTTAAATATTACAACTTGAGGCTTTAATAGTTCTTCAGTTGTTTCAGCTTAAGAAATACTGAGTGAATTTGTTCATTTGATTTTCAGGGCTCTTTGCACAGCCCTTCTCACTTTCTTGATTTCTTTCCTTTGCTTTGGCTTCTCAGTATGCTAGTGAAATATCCAAGGTCTCCTCTGACAACCATCTTGGGCTCGAAAGTTTTACATCAGCTCTTCTCAAACTGGCTCTCTTAGTTATTGCACACTTTTTTACTTCTTAATATTGTTGTGTGCCATCAAGTCAGAATCGACTCATAGCTGACCCTCCAGAGGGTTTCCAAAGGCAGGAAATCACAGGAGAAGAGATAATCTTTTTTAAATTCTTCAGAAATCAAGTTGCTCTTCTGGAGCAACTGGTGGATTTGAACTGATTGTCTTTGAGATTGCAGCTAAGTTTCTTACTAATAGACCACCAGAGAAAAAGAAATTATTTTTTTTAGGGACATTGAAGTCAGTATTCCTTTTGCTGGGATTATCTTTATTGTTATTGAGAACTCAATTTAGTTATTGCCATCTTTTAAAGGATTATGTGACCCTGTATTCAATAGCAGTTCCTTCTCCTTCTGGTACTCTAACTGTTCTTACATGTTCCTTTTCTTTCCAGTATTTAACAGCACATACCATACTACAAACCTGTCCAGGCTGTTTCTCTGCTTGTTTTTTCTCTCTCCCTCATTTAAGAGAGTAGTAATCTTGACTTCCCTATATATTGACATGTTTACATTACAATGTCTGGTATAGAGTGGATACTCAGTAAATATTTGTATGTTTCATAAAATTTATTAGTTACACATACTTTGGAAATACTCTCGACTCTCATTTTTTAAAAATTTTACACTAGTATACAAAATTTGAATTATTTTGATAATACTAAGAATATTTCTTTTTTAAATTACATGCATAATCCTGAAATGCTTGTGAAGAGCTGCTGAAATATCTAAGAACATTTTCTAATTTTCCATGGCCAAAATCACAAATTGTTTACCTGTTTAAGGTGGTTTTAGTTTCTTCATCTGTCTTACTGCAGAGGGAGTTATCTCTATCTTCAGAGTTAGTTGTCTCTCTGTTTCCCTCCAAGGTCTTACAAAGTTCCAAAATAATTTTATTATACAATATTAATACATTATGACTAAGGTAATTTATAATTGTGGATTATACAGGAAACTTTTACTGAACTACATTGGTAAGTGCACCAAGGTTCTAGGAGAAGAAAGCAGTCCTTTGGTAGTCCAAGCAATAAAACATGAAGCCCCTAACTCCCCCCATTCTTCCTTCCTGATTTCACTACTCTCTTTTCTCTACCCCACTGCTCCCCCACTGGGTGGCAAAAGGTGGCCTCTGAAGCCTGCAGTCAGTGTGAGTCAATGTCTAGAGCACAGAGTAGGTGGCAAGGAGTGAGGGCTGGCTCTATCAAAAGAAGCCAACCATTTTCAGCACAGATACTAGGTAATTTAAGAAACAATCTGATAACCTAAGACAGAAAGGATTTTAACAAATGGCCCTTTGCTTTAGGGACTCTATCAATCCCTCCTTATATACACTCCTAACAAAAGTATCCTTGTAAATAAAATTTTCTGCTTATGATTAAATTGTAGAGATATATTCGTAAAAAGACTATCTTGCCAAGAATGTTGCAGTAGCCTTCTCTTAGGCCTCCTAGGTCCCCTCTTAGCCTTTTTGAATACCTTTTCCACCTCTCACCACACATAGAGTGCTCTCAAAACTTAAATTAGGTTATATCATTCCTTTTTTCAAAAGCCTTCAGCAGCTTCCATTAACACTGAGGATAAAATCTAAAATCCATTTGTAGTCAACAAGGCACTGTGTAACCTGCCTCCCACCTCTCTCAAGTTTCAAGTTTACTTGCTACCCTAACCCTGTCCTTCTTTTTTTCCTTTTTGCCATACAGAATTTTTTCAGAAATGTGAAAGTATAAGTTATTTTTCTAAATAGAGAAAATGTAAAAAAGTAAGAATAAATTAAAAGAAAGATAGGAGGGGATGTATACTCTGTATGCAGAGGACTTCAACTGCTGGTTTTGTGATCATATCATCAGTTTGCCCCCATGG
Organism: Elephantulus edwardii; assembly: GCF_000299155.1. NCBI lineage: Eukaryota > Metazoa > Chordata > Mammalia > Macroscelidea > Macroscelididae > Elephantulus > Elephantulus edwardii. The sequence goes on along the minus strand of NW_006399763.1, from coordinate 29,560,314 downwards.
CCTATTTGCAAGAAGATGTGCTGCAATACCACAGGTATATGGTTTGAGACCATCTGATACTCTGTGCAAGAAAGATGGACAATCATCTCCAATGCCATTGTCTCTGAAAACCTGGTGCTGGGTCAGCTATTGGTTGGTTTCGACTCAACTGGGACAAACAATTTTAAATACTGCTCAGTGAGATAAATCTTTCTCTCTGTTATTTGAGGTTTTGGTAGGTCTTTAATTTTCCACTTCCTAAACAAACATGTCTCCGGAAACTCTACGAACTTTGACAAATGTCGATAGTTCTAGAGGGGCTTCAGGCCTTTTGGTCATAAGGCCACTATGAGTTGTGTTCAACTTGAAGGCAATCAACAACAACATTAGAAATTATTCCAGTTATTTTCTGTTGTGGAAGAAACTCTATTTTAGTAGTCAAAATATCTGCTCTGTGTATTACTCAGGATACCACCAGAGAAACTAATCCAATTGTATATGTTGATAGATAGATAGATAGATACATAGAGCGATAGAGTGAGCGATAGAGAGAGTGAGAGCGAGAGTGAGAGCGAGAGCGATGAATAGACATATACATATGTTCATACATACAAAGATAGTTGTTGTGTGACATCAAGTCAGAATCAACTTATAGTTGACCTTTCAGGAGGATTTCAGAGGCTATAAATTTTAAGGGAAGAGACTACTTATCTTTCTTCCAAAGAGAGGTGGGTAGACTTGAACCACTGGAGACATTAGACCTTTTGGTTAGTCACACTGCATCGTGTCCCAGTAGAGTACCTTATTTGTATGTTCCACTGATTCGGAACCAACTCATAGTTGATTCTCCAATGTGGTTTTAGAAGCTGTAGATATCATGCGAAGAGATGACTTGTCTTTGCTCCATAGAGCAAATGGTGGATACGAACCATGTGCTTTAGGTCATTGGTGCAACTCCTAATCATAGGTAAACCCCTATTGTGGCTTCTGATTATATCAGGTTCAACCTGAATATCAAAGATAATATCTTTAATGTAGTCAGTGGATTTAAATGTTCATCACATCTATAAAATTTCTCCGTAGAAACATGCAGAATAGTATCTGATCTAAAAGCTGCAGTATCTGGCCAAGCCAAGATGGCATATAAAAGTTACCTCTACTTCATCTAAAAGTTAGTTTACTAGATAATTTTCTTTCCCTATCCAGTAGCTCTGGTATAGAAGAGGTATTGGAGTTTGACAACAGTGCACTTATTTTGTCCTTTTCAGTCTCCTCCTACTCTTATTTCCTCTACGGATTTGAACTTCATCTTTTAAAATGCCTTCTCTTACAAAATTACATTTGGTAAAACTTCTCTAGCTATTATTCAGTTAATCTCATAATGATATAACTTACTTCATACTTAACTGGGAGTGGGGAAGATGATGGAATAAAAGCACTCTAATTCTAATATAAAGAAGAAATAAAAAGGTGGTTTACATTTAAAATTAACTGTAATAAAATATACAGATGCTTGGGCATAACATCTCTGAAAACTATAATGAAGAAATCATGTAACTGAGCTCTGTGATAATCACAGTGAATATGACAACCTCAAATGCAGAATGATGCAGGTGGGTTGCATAGATGCGTCAGTAAATATGATGAGTTGAAGTTGTCATTTTCCAAAATAATAAAGGATTGCTGGTAATAGCACTTCACACACACAAAGCCCCCCCACCCCTTAAAATTGCACAGAAGAGTCCTTGGAAAATTCAGCATTTTTTAACTATTCAAAAAATATTCATATTTATAATTTGAAGCATTATGATAAATGCTGAAGAGATTGAGATTGTTAACATCTTTAGTTTATTTGGCTTCACAATCAACATTCTTAGTACCAGCAGTCAGAAAATCAAAACATGAATTGCATTGGGAAAGTTGGCTGTAAGGGACCTCTACAGAGCACTGAAAAGCAATCATGTCAGTCTGGAGACTAAGGTACACCTGATCCAGGCCACAGCCTTCACAGTTGCTTACTGGGCATCAGAGAGCTGGACAGTGACTAGGGATGATAGAAGGAAAATTGATGCCTTTGAGATGTTGTGCTGGAGAAGAGTGTTGAATATACCATGGACTAAGAGAATGAACAGGTTCATCCTAGAGAGGGTAAAATCAAACTGTCCCTTGGAGACAAAGATTCTGAGGTTTCCTCTGACATACTTTGGGCACGTTGCAAGGAGGGATCAGTCCTTGGAAAGGGACAACATGCTTGGTTGATGGACAGAGAAATAGAGGAAGACCATCAATGAGATGGATTGATTCAGTGATTGGGTTAATGAGGGTAGATGTGTCAAAGACAGTGAAGTTGGCATAAGATAGAGCCGGTTTCCTGGCTACTGTACATAGTGTCACTATGAGTTGCAAGTGATTTGACAACACATAACAACAGCAACAACATACATAACACATTGACTAACAGTTCAATTGATGAATTTTCAGTACAGTGAAAGACATTTTATATTCCTGATGGGATGAAAAGTAGAGTCGGGGGTTCGAGGAATGGAAAGCAATGAGGCAGGAAAATTCATAATTGGCTAAGAATTCTTAGCTCTGTGATCTGGCAAATGCTTAGAGGTAGATGTCCAGGTGGTCGTGGTAAAGACTTAATTGATTCTAGTGGAGTTGCTCTTCTGAGTTCCTCAAGTGTATTCCACAGGCCCTTGTCCTCCATGATTGCTTATATGGCATATGCAACTCAGTACTTCCAGGGGAATTTTTCAGCCACTTTCTTCTGCACTGGATATTCAGGGATCTACATATGGGTATCTTATTTCTGAGGTTTTCTTCCTTCTGTGTGAGTCTTTTTAGTTAGAAACACAGACCACCCTATACAGACTGTGCCATCTTCCTTATGTTTCTGGATTGCTTAAAATTATTTACACATTTCTAGGAAGATAGACAAGCTAGGGTGGCAATGCATTTCAGGCTTAACATGATAGTAGTTGGCTAGACTTTTCCTTGCCTTCTAACTCCTAAATATGGTTAGATCTTCCTTGAGAATCCACTTTCACTCTTTAGGAGAAATTGGGAAATCAGTCTTCTGGACTTCCCAACAGTTCAGGCAGTATATGTCTTAACTCTAAAAGTTGTGTGCAAAGCTGATGATTATAATTATAGGGTCATAGGATTAAAATGCACGTATAGCAACAACTTTCATCAAAAAGATCTCCCCCTAATCTTCCTTTTGTCTCCGATTACCTGGGAAGATGGGGAGGTCTGCGGGGGTCTGGCAGCTTTCGTGTGAGACGTCCAACTCCAGCCAGTCAGATCCCAGCCTCTGTTTTGACCTTTCTGCC
>NW_006399763.1:29552665-29553434 GCF_000299155.1 Elephantulus edwardii | reverse complement strand
ACTCGACGGCACATAACAACAACAACAACAACAACATGTATTTTTAGGGAGCTCTTATGGCCTAGTGGCAAAAAGCTGCACTGTAATCCCTAAGACATGTCGTCTCAGGACACCAGCTGTTTCATGGGAGAAGGATGGACAATCCCCTCCTGTTGGATTAATTGCCTCTGAAAACCCTCTGGAGGGTCAGCTATGTGTTGGTTCAGACTCTGTGGGACACAATAACAACAACAACAATAATCTATTTTTAGATCTTCACCTAGCTGAGGGGTCAATCAGTTTGTCAGAAGGTTTTAAGACTATTTCCATATGTATTTAGATACAAAATGGATGAAATTGTCTTGGGATAGAATTTAAAGTGATATTAATTATATTGTTTAAAAATAACTGCTTTCTCTGGAATGAACAAATATCTATTATTCAGAGATTGGCCATATTTCTTGACATAGATATGTTAGCATTTCTTGTATTATGAACTTTTGTTGAAACATGTTACTTAGAATTGTTTGTTCCTTGTTGTTGTTGTTATGTGCTGTCGAATAGCTTGCAACTCAGAGCAACCTTATGTACAACAGCCCTAAACCCTGCTCTATCCTGTTCCAATCACACTGCCTCTGACACACCCATCCCGATTACCCCAGTCGCTAAATCAATCCACGTCATAGACGGTATTTCCCTCTTGCACTGTCCCTCCACCCTTCCAAACATGATGTCCCTCTCCAATGACCTCCTTACAACATGTCCAAAGTCTGTCAGATGAATTCCCAGA
>NW_006399763.1:29548555-29550976 GCF_000299155.1 Elephantulus edwardii | reverse complement strand
GGTCTTCACTCATTAGTGTTCAAGGCCTCAAACCTGTTCTTGAGATGATTGTGAAATTCAAGTGGGATGAATTCAAAGTTTTTTCCTTGAGATCTGTTTTTCATCAATACCTTCAAGTATGGAGTTGGAATCCAGGTTAGGAGTTGTTTGGAGCACTGGATTCTACAGAAGTTTGTTTTCTGGTTCTGGTGAGGATTAGGATGGAGTATTGATTTGTTGACCTAGTAGGTAGAAAGTTATGCTGCCAAGCTAAAGGTGGATAATTTAAATCTGCAACCCTCAAGACTTGGTTTTTATTTTTTTTGGTCAGACATTCTTCTCAGTGGTATAGCACTGTCCTGTCCATTTGCCATACAGAGGTAACTCATGGTTGCTGTGGTCTAACACTGATGTATCAAATGTGATAATGGTTACCCACCGTGGACAGTGTTTGGTGGAGCTCCCCAATTAAAACAAGTTTGGAAGCAGGAGTGGCATCCACTTTTGAAATAGTTTGTCTCCAGAAACTCTATGATCATAGAGAAATGATGAAAGTTATGCAAGTGTTTAGGTCTTTTGTTCATAGGATCTCTATGAGTCATCTATGACTCGATGGCACCTAACAATGACAATCTTCAACTACAGTTTAGCTTTCTTCCTTTACTGTCATTACTTCCTGATTGTACGCTGCTTTTTGAAATTGCCATGTATTGACCAGTTCTTTTTGGTATAATGACTTTGCTTAAGTTTTCTATCTTTTTTAGATGCTTCTTGTATCATTTATAATCTTGTCCAGAATCCTTCACTATTGCAACTCAATATTGAATTTTTCAATTCTTTCAGATTGAAAAGCACTGAGAATGTTCTTTTCTTTTGATTTTCTAGCCATAGGTTTTTGAACATTTCATTATAATTTTTTGTGTTCTTCAGTTTCTCTTTGAAATCTTTCATTTATCTCTCTTATTATGGCATTTTGTCTCTTGCTTTGGCTTCTCTATATTCTAGAGGACATTTCAGAGTCTACTTTGACATACCTTTCTGCCTTTTCTTTCTCATCTGTATTTTAATGACCTTTTGCTTTCTTTCTGAAAGTTCATATTATACTGTAACTTTGGTATTTAGTTCAATGTATCAAACATATTTTTGAAATGTTATTATCGTTAAGTGCAGTCCAGTCTTAGGTGATTCATAGGGATCCTGTGAATGAAAGTCCTTAACACTTGTGTGACTTTCATCCTTTCTCCAGGTTCATAGGGTTTACTGAGGCAAGCTATTATGGAAGTGGTTGCTACTCTTGCTTTCCAAGCTTGTTTTAATAGGAGAGCTCCACCAAAGACTGTCCACCTTGGGTAACCATTAACGCGTTTGACACATCAGCGTCCCAGTGTTCAGGTTCACAGCAACCACAAGTTACCACTAGATAGCAAGTAGACACACCAGGGCTATATGACTTAGAAGAATGTTTGAACAAAAACAGTGAAAAACAGGCCTGAGGGCCGCAGATTAAAGTCATCCACCTTTGGCTTAGTAACAGTTTCTAAATTAAGCCTGGAAATAATAAAAAACGAGCTGAGATAAACTTTGTCTCTCATGTACTTGCTTAAATTTCTTGAGTTTTACCTTAATTCTCTGTATGTGCAATTGGTGACCTGTTCTGCAGTCAGTACCTGTCCTCCCTCTGACTGATCGGTTGAACTTCTTCATAGTCTCTTTCCTCATGTGTAGTCAGGTTGCTTCTTGTGTATTTCATAAAGTTATGTCCACATGGATAGTTGTATTATATGTTTGCTTTCCTTTTCAGGTATTTGTAAAAAAAATAAGATAAATTATTGGTATGTAATTCTACCTTGAAATCCTTGGCTTTGTTTCTACCACCAGGATATAGATATATATACACACAGACACAAAGACATATATATGTGTATATATGTATATGTATATATATACACCCACACGTGTGTGTATGGTACGTGTGTATGTATATAAGTGTATGTATATATATTGTTTGTTGTGTGCTGTTAAGTTCCTTGTGACTCATAGCAACCCTAAGGACAATAGCCCTTAAACCTGCTCTATCCTGTGCCATTCTTGTCTTTGATACATCTACCCCCATTACCCCAGTCACTGAATCAAACCATCTCATCAAGCGCGTTCCTCTCTTGTGCTATACCTCCAACCTTCCAAGCATGATATCCCTCTCCAAGGACTAATCTTGCCTGCAACTTGTCCAAAGTATGTCAGACTAAGCTTCAGAATCCTTGGCTCCAAGGAATAGCCAGGTCTAGCCTTATCTAGAATGTTGTTGTTGTTATATGCCGTCGAGTCATTTGCGACCCTATGTATAACAGCCCTAAACCCTGCTCTATCCTGTGCCAATCACACTGAATCAATCCATCTCATAGAGGGTCTTCCCCTCTTGTGCCGTCCCTCCACTCTCCCAAG
>NW_006399763.1:29541818-29547895 GCF_000299155.1 Elephantulus edwardii | reverse complement strand
TAGTCATTTTCCAGCTTTCTGATGCATAGCAAATAATTGCAAAGACCATGATGTGTGTGTGTGTGCGCACGCGCGTGTGTGTGCATAATTAACCTCTTAACCTTTTTTCTTTTCAACTTTTGCATTTCATTAAACAATAAATACAACTGCATATTGAATACATAGTTGATGAATGTGAGACTGTTGGACATGGAAGGCAGCCTCATCCTTCCATCTTCTTTTGACATGACAATGGCTTTCAAGTAAATTCTAACTCTTGGTGATTCCATGAGTAGAACTGTGCCTGAGAACATTTTGATTGGCTGATTATTTTGAAATAGATAGCCAGGCTTTTCTTCTGAGGTCCCTGTGGTTGGAGTCCAAGTTCCAAATTTCATCAACTATCTCAGAATATTAACCATTTTTATTATCCAAGAACTATAGTGTTAAGACACTCTGCTACCTGTGCAAAGGTACATGGTTTTAATAACCACTGGTTTCATTGGGGAAAGATAGGCAGTCTCCTTCTGCACAATTTACTGCCTCTGAAAACCTAGTAGAGGGTCAGCTACAGATCACTTCCAACCCAATAGCACACAGCTACAGCAACAGCAATACCCAGGAAGTCTTAAAATTCTACACTTCCGTTTTCTTCTAGGGTCTTCTATCAAATCAGTATGCACTTTACTGCTTAAGAGACAAACAATTCTATCTGAATCTTCAGATATTTTTGATTCCATGTAATATTCTTTAAACTATAAGCTATGCTTCCCTGGGAAGAGAATATTTTCTTAAAAATCTTTACATTTGGATTTTAACTACATGCCTCTTTTGTATTTCTGTCGGTAATCATACTCACAGAAATGACTGAGCCTTCTGCCAAGTTTTATTTTCATGCTTTTTAACTACCTAAAGAATAGATTTCATTTGGTCCATTTTCTGAATGGAGTCATTGCAATTTAATGGAGTCATTAAAAATTGATCTAATTTTGTAGAATAGGTAACCATGCAAGACTAAAACAAATAAAACATTTCTTTGGTAATAACCTCCTTAATGAGAGTAAAGGGAGCTTTGTTATTTTTAAAAAATCAAATCACTGTATAGCATTGGGGCTTTCTTTTGTATTATGCAGCTGTGCAATACCTAGCCCATGTGAGTGCTCAATAAATACTAAGTGAGTTTAACAACAATATCATTCCAATCAAAGAGGGGGAAAAAAAAAACGAAACCAAAAAATCAATGCAAATACAAAGTGCTTGATGTTCTGGTTTATACAGAAGCCCGCGCTATGCATAACAACAGAAATTGAAACATCTGCTGGGATCTGCTGTTATAATACAAGAGACAGCAGAGATAATAAAGCTATTGTTTTTGTCTAAGATGAATCTGTTGTTTGGCTCCCTCTTAACTAGTAAGGGGATTACAGTGGCAAATATTAGCTGACCATGGAAATATTCAATAAGTAGAATTACATTTTTGTTTTCAACCCATAAGAGCAATATGCTTTATTTATGATGCTGAAAGAAGACAACATGTTAATGTAATCCATCTCTATCAGCTTAGTGGATATTTATGCAGATGTGTTCTTCTGAATCTGTAATCCTTTCTTATTTTTCTTAAAGTTTTGTAATTTGTTTTATTCTTCTCTTTGCTGTCTAACAGTGAGAGAGTTTTACTTTTTGGAATAATATTCTTCCAAAGAATGTTGAAGGTGAAGAAAGGAAAAAAATTATATTTTTTAAAAATTGAGATATTTCATTTTAAAGTGGAAATTGAGAGAGCAATTAGGAGATAGATCTTCATTTTCATTTTACTGTAATAGGTTCTTGGCTCACAATTTCATTTAAAGGGTAAAACTACCTGATCTTAGCTTCCAAAGAAATGCAAGTTCTTTTGGGGGGGTTTGTGGGGGTGGTGAGTGTGTGTATGTGTGTGATATGGAGACAGCATCTAATCTTAAAATGTGGTTTTGCTGTTTGTTTTTCTTTTGCCTAGGATTTTCTTCCAAAGCTCAAAACCCCCTTATACCTTTGATGGTATTGTAGAAATTGGCTGAGACCTCCTCTGCCTGCATTTTTTACCATGCCTTCTAGTCATTCTGTGTTTTGATCTGTGTTTCCATCTGGACTTCCTAACACAGTGACTCTGGCATCTAATCCATTCAGTATATTATCTATTGAAATACCATGGCCTGAAGTGAATTTGTTTTGGCAGCAAGGACTTCTGATAGAGACACATTTTGTTGTTTTTGTGAAAGACAGGTGAGTCTAAAGATTTCTAACTAACTCCCTGATGACAATCCTCCGGCCCTTGCACATGGCAAATTTTGGGAGAGAGTAAAATGGGGGGGGTGCACCTCTGTGAACAGATTTGTTTTTATTTGTTATTATTAACTCTATTTGTCTGAGACCTCAAAATCTCAGAGGCTTAAAATGAGAAATAGTAACATGCATAAGGAAATCAAGTTATTCTAACACAGTAGAAGTAGACTCTCCCAGCTCACCAAGGACATCTTTCCTTTTTTTTTTTTTTTCTTTTTCAGTGCTGAGTTCTTTTTTAATCTTTAAGATTTAATTTTTTAAAGATTATAGTTGTATCAAACTTTGTGGAAATGGGACTTCTAATGTGTTCACATTTTGTATTTTGATGGCTCACGTTCTGCTACATGCACCTGAGGCTGAAATAAGGAAAAGCATGAAGGGTAAAATTATGTAAGAAGAACATTCAAAAGTTCAAAACAGCAAAATTGATTTAGGTCATTTACATAATGCATATTGTACCTGAAAACTTTCATTTCTGCCATTTTAAATTTGACTGCAAAATTAAACTGTTATTTTTTAACCTAAATTCTGTTTTGTATGCAACTTGAAAACTCATTTGCTAGTGAATGTTTCTACTTAGCTATTCATTGAGCACAATGCTTCTTTCTGAATATTTCTCAGATTTCAATCTTGTGGTTAAGCAGTTTTTAGTACAGCAGCTGATGAGAAGGTGTATGCCCTTTATTCAATGTTGCTGTGCATGTCCTGTAACTTTTGATGTAAATTATGAAATATCATTATGAAGATGTCTAAGAAACATAATTATATCATATACAAAAGATACAAGCTTAAAAAATTAAAATCCTTTTTTTGTCAAGTCCAGTGACACCTGTGTATGATATTTGACTGGATATGAGAAACAGATCAAGATATTTCTTTAATGATGATCACTATGTCTGCAGACATGCTTGAAAGATATTTCATGAAATATATTGCATTTATGATAATTACTATATTCCTTTGGTTGGTAAGACTATTGAGTCAACTCTAGTTCATAGCCACCCCATGTACAATAGATCCACACCTTACTACATCATACTTTATCCTCACAATCTTCACTGCTTTTTACCCACTGTCATAGTCCATCTCCTTAAAGGGTTTCCTCATTGACTTTTTACATTTCCAAGCAAGATACCGTTTTCTAAGAACTGGTTCCTCTTGATTATATAATCTAAACACGAGGGCTGAATTTTCACCATTCTTACCTCTAAAGAATATCCTGTCTGTGTTGTATTCTAAGACATCTCATGGTATGTTCAATATTATTTGTCAACACCATAATTCAAAGGGATAGATTCTTCTTCAGTCTTCTTTAATAATTATCCAACTTTATATGAAGTAATAAAAAATATAAGTTGGGTCATGTGCACCTTAGTCTTTAGACATCCTGATCTCTAGTACATTAAAGAGGTTATTGCCAGGAGATATGTCCAATAATACATCATATATTTTCATTTATTAACAGATATTTGTATGAGTGTTGATTGGGCAGCTAAGCAAAGTTACATTCTTGACAACTCAAATCTTTATCTACTATGATGTTGTCTATTACTTCAATAGAGAGGTATTTCGTTTTCTTGACATTGAAATGTAGTTCATATTGAGGACTGTACTCTTTAATCTTCAGTAAATGGTTTAAATCTCCTTCATTTCCTGCAAGCAAGATTGTGTCATTTTTATAATGAAAATTGTTTATAAGTATTCCTCAAATAATGATGTCATATTTTTCTTCACATACTTAAGTGTTTAAAAATTTTTTTTTGCTGTATGCATTTTGAATAGGTAAAGTGAAACACACAACCCTGATATACATCTTTTCTAATTTTAGATCATCTATTTTCCCCTTGTTAGAATCACTGCTTCTTCATCTGTGGATAGGTTCCAAAAGAACACAATTGACTATTCTGAGATTCTCATCCTTCTCAAAGTTATCCATAATTATTGTGATCTACATAGGTGTTGGCCTTTGCATAGTCAAGAAAGCACTGGTAAATGTATATCTGGTATTCTCTGATTTCAGTGAAGATTTATCTGACATCAACAATAGTATCCCTTTTTAATTGACTTCTGCTCTGGGTATTGTTGATATGAATTTTCTATATTACTAAATAACTTAAGTCTAGATTTTGAAAAGCAAAGAAAAATGGATTTTTTATGGTTGGAGTTGAGATCTTTTATATGGAAATTTTCTTTCAAAAATATTTGCTCTCTATTATACTGAATGGACGAACTCAGTCTCATAAGGACAAATACTGACTAAGACCATTATTGTAAAAATATAAGAATAAATAAATAAGTAAAATGTATGTGGAGGTCTAAGAGGGGGAGGGGTGGGAACAGAGGGGCAAGGATAGGTAGGGGATAAATAATATGTTCATACAATTTGGTCAGTGGAGGGCGAGGGTAAAGGCAATGCGAAAGATATGTGGGGACCTAAAAGATGGGGTAATGTTGGGCATAGTACAATAATGATTAATTTCATAAAACACAATGTATGGGAATGGTTGTATAAAATCTAATATCAATGAAGGGAAGTGTGAAGAACACATAACCCCACCCTCACAATGTACAGGAATGAAATACAATATATATAATTATATGCATACCAATAAAAAAATTAAAAATTGTTTTCAAAGCTACCATTATGTTTATCCATAGTTCCTTGTCCAGCACTTGTACTCACACTTTGAAGCCCCTCTGTTACATATGAGAATGTATGAATGACAAAGATAAGCTTTTAAATAATTTTATTAAATGCCGTCTATGATATTTTTTCAGGTGAATAATTCTTTCAATTCTTTCATTATTTCATTTATTCCGTAGGTTTAAAGATATATTTGGCTGCAGAGATGAAAGGTAATCTAGGCCTCCTAGGAATTTGCCAAATACAGGTTTGATATTGAAAGATGCAATGAACTTGATGGTTGAAAAGAAACAAGGCTTTGACTGCATAATTAGACACTCAATGAGTGAGAAGGGAATGGTAAAGAATAATAGATTATACAAAAGGGCCAGATTTTGAGATGTTTTATAGAATGAGATAGGAAAACTACATCCTATAGGGTACCGGTATCTAGAGTGGGGTATATGAAGAACCAAGGTGACAATACGATAAACTGTTTGCATAGTTTTATATTGAGTTCCCCCCAGAAGCATACTCTCTGAGTCTCAGGTGACTCAACGGCACATAACAACGAAACAGGAGGGCGGGGGGAAGAACAGTAAACTTTTATATAGCTTAGATAACACCAAGAACAGATAATAATAAAAAGAAAGTATTTGATCTTTCTTCTTTGTTTATATAATTATTAATAATGTTCATATAGTGTTCATGGTATTATCTCATGTCATAGTTAGATTGATATGGTGTCAGGATGTAATGTATACGTGAGATGTCGTTGTTGGGTACCCTTAACTTGACTGCTAATCTTGGTGATCATGTGAATAAGAGATCAAAACCCTATCCTATCCTGAGCAATTCTCAGAATATCTATCATGGTCGCACTCATTATTGCATTCACTTGGAAGCAGGATTGGCATCCTCTTCCTAAATAACATGCTTCTGGAAACTCTATAAACTTTGATAAATGTTGGTAGTTGTAGAGGGGCTTCAGGCCTTCTGTTCGTAGCATTGCTATGAGTTGTGCTCGACTCGAAGGCAATCAACAACAACATGTCAGTCTACCTCCTTGTGGATCCTCACCTCTCTTGCAGATCCTTTTTTTACCTATAATTATATTTTATTAATTTTCATAAACATTTACAGAGATTTTGGG
>NW_006399763.1:29530760-29538747 GCF_000299155.1 Elephantulus edwardii | reverse complement strand
TTGGTTGGAAGTTGTTGCATTACCTCTTCAATTTCTTCTTTTGTAATGGGTCTGTTCAGATGTTCAGTTTCGGTTTGTGTCAGTTTAGTTAGGTTGTGTTTTTCTAAGTATTTGTCCATTTCCTCTAGATTTTCATATTTGTTTGAGTATAATTTGTCAGCCTTTTGGCTAAGATCAAGTGTAGTATCTGATCCTTTTTTAAAGTATGTCTTTTTCTAAGATTAGTGCCTTTTGACAACAGACCTCATTCTCACACAAAGGTATAAGTTTTTAACATGAAATGTCAACAATAGTGTTCTCATTTGTTTGTTTATAATTAACTTTTATGACTTGAAAAATAGTTCTAAAATAGCCCCACCAGAAACATGTATTGAAATAATACTTATAATTGAACAATAAAAATTCCAAAAATAAGAGTTAACTTGTTACATAGCCAAAAATTTTGTAAAATAGTATTTTGAATATAAATTTAGATTCACTATCAAAAGTAGAGCTAGAGATTGAGGTTGGCAAATATAAATAAGCTCAGCTCATAAAAGGCACAAGGGTCTTTTAAAAAACAGTGTAAATGGAAACAGGGAGTTTCTCACTCAAGATTGCCGAAGTTATTACTGTTATTGTAGATAAAAGGGCCACATGAAAAAGAAAGTATAAAATCCTCAGCAGTACTGTGGCATCCAGCCAGTAAAGCCCCAGTCCTTAAGCCATAAACAGCTTAATTCTTGTACCTTGAATTAAGCTTGTAAAGAGATTCTTTCCTAGAATTTGGCTTAGCCAACATACTGTGAGACCCTAAAGATTACCAGGACTTCTGTCCCCTGGAATTGTGCAAAACTAAATAAGCACAGCATTTTTTTACCTTTTTAAAGCATTTTAACTTGTTATGTCACAATAGAAAATTAATACAAGCGACTCAACAGCACATAACAACAACAACATCATCATTCTGGTGGCTTAGTAAGGAATTGCCCTGCCAGTGCAAAGGTACATGGTCTGAACCCACCGGCTATTCCATGAGAGAAAGATGGGTAATCTTCCATTCAGTTTACTGCCTCTGCACACCCACTAGAGAGTCAACTATGGGTCAGTTCAACAACAATTCATAGTAATGGACATTTAGCTCATTAAAACAAAGAATATTACTCATAAAATATTGAAATTTTATATTGAGCTTCCACATGTTTTACGTAAAAGAAAATACGACATAAAAAGAGAATGAAAATCTATGCACAGGTGAGCAATTGACAGTTGGTTTTGCATAAATAGCAAAAACTGCAAGATTTTCCAAAAGAGTTAAATAAAACCTAAATTGTATTGAAAAAATATTCTTTATATTCCTAATTATAAGTGGTGGTGGTTGTGTTGATATGTGCCATCTAGTTGCCAGTGATTCATAGCAACACTGTTAAAACAGCTCTGAATCCTACTCTATCCTTAGCATATCTTATCATCTCCGATAGACTGAATCCTACATCTCCACTGAGTCAATCCCTCTCATTCTGAGTCTTTCTCTCCTGCATTGTCTCTCCACACTTCCTAGCATGCATGATGTTCTTCTTTAAGGACTGGTCCCTCCTGGCCATGTGCCCAAAGTATGTGAGACAGATCTTTAAAATCTCTGCCTCCAGAGAGCAACTTGGTTTGTTCTAGCAGGGCACAGTATGTTCAACAGTTCTCTCCAGCACAACTCAAAGGCATGGATTCTTTGTCTATTGTCCAGCTCTCTGATGCATAGCAAGTAATTGTGAAGACCAAGACCTGTATCAGACACACCTTGCTCTCCAGACTGAGATCATTGTTCTTCAGTACTCTAATGAGCTTCCTGACAGCAGACTTCTCCAATGCAACTTGTCTTTTGATCTCCTGGCTGCTGGTGCCGAGAGTGTTGATTATGGAACCAAGCAAGTTGAGTTGTCGTTAACAATCTTAAACTCTTCTCCAGCTATCATGAAGTTGCCAACATGTCCAGTGGTGAGGACCTTTGTTTCCTTTATGTTGCATTTTAATCTATATTAAAGACTACAGACCTTGATATTCTGCAATATAAACCTCATATTTTCCTCAGTTTCAGCAAACAAGGTGGATAATGCAGGTTGTTGATGAATCTTCCTCCAATCCTGATGATATATTCCTCCTCTAAAAGTGCAGCTTCCTGAATGATCTGTTCTGCATATAGATTGAAAAGGTAGGTTGAAACTTTGACACATGACTTTCCTGACCTTGAATTGTAGTGCAGTATTTTTCCCTGATCTGTTCTGATTACTTTCTGGTCCAAATATGTGTTTTGCATGGACACAATTAAATGTTCCGGGATTGCCATTTTTAAGTTAACCACAATTTGTTGTGATCCACATAAAGCAATCCCATTGTATAGTCAATGAAACACAGATAAACGCTTCTCTGGTAGTCTCTGCTTTCAGTGAAATCCCTCGTGCCATGGTCTCTTCTAAACCAAGTTTGCATATCGGCAGTTCACTGGTGATGTACTGTTCCAGTAATTTTTGGATAATCTTCAGGAATATCTTGCATGATGTGATACTAATCATACTGTTCAATAATTTCCACACACTGTCAGGTCACCTTTTTTTCCCCCCAAATAGGAATAAATATAGAGCTCTTCCAGGCAGTTGTCTAGGCAGTAGGTAAGTGTCCTTCAGATTTCTTGGCATAACCACATCCAGAGCAGTATCTGTTTGCTGAAATATGTTAATTAGTATTTCATCAATTCTTGGGGTCTTGTTTTTTGTCAGTTCCTTCAGAGCAGCTTGAACTTCCTCCATCACCATTGCCTCTTGTTTGCATTGTTCTGTGTCAACCAATTCATTTTTAATATAGTGACTCAGTGTACGACTTTCAACTTCTTTTCATGCTTTTTGGGTCATTCAACATTCAGCCCTTGGTATCCTTAAGTATTGAGATTTATAAATGTAATGTAATTTATTAAAGAGTAGAAAAAATGCTTGAAATTACTCATAACTGTAAAATACAGCATAGCCATTTTCCTTTTAAAGAGTCAAACTCTTTCAATGTAAGTGCAAAATAATATTTTATGCTGGAGGAAGAGCACTACACATTAGAATTCCCCTTGAGGGTAGTATATTGAATGAGAAAATAGAAAGTCTTTGTCAAACAGCTCCAATGGAGACTGTATAATATAAATAGTGAAGAGCTACCATCATCTAGCTCTGAGCAGATATTTCCACTATATTTTGGAGAAAATACTGATTTGCAGGATGTGAACCAGGTCTTGGCAAACAGATGGTGCACATATGAAAGAGATGTGCTTGATGATTTCCTCCTCCACTCCTAACTGAAAATCCATGTTAGAAGATAAATGGTGTTTTGTGTGGTAAAAGTTGTTTTTTAAACCATGTTGAATACTGGAGAAAGGAACTGAGGGAACATAAACTACTTATGCATAAAGGAAGCCTATTACTTCCTTAATAGGAGAGGTTGCTTGCCCAACAATGCCAATATACACATAGCATTAGTAATAATAGAGAAGAGTTTGGTAATGAGCAATTTAGATCAAATCTTGACTTAGTATTAATATAAATGCCAAGTACTGTGAATTTCATCAAAATCCATATGCATCCCTAAGAATTAGACAAGTCTAAGACACTGGTCATACTTCTTGGAGTATTCTGGCTATTGAAGGAATTGTTGTTGTTGCTGTTGTTAGCAACCCTATGCACAACAGCCCTAAACCCTGCTCTATCCTGTGCTGATCTTATTGTCTGTGATACACCTATCCCCATTACTCCAGTCACTGATCAATCCACCCGATCAAGGATTTTCCTCTCCTGCACTGTCCCTCCACCTTTCTAAGCATGATGTCCCTCTCCAAGGACAGATCCTGTCTCGTAACATATCTAAGTATGCCAGACAGAGCTCCAGAATTCTTGCCTCCAAGGAGCAGCCTGGCCTCACTCTCTCTAGGATGAACCTGTTTGTTCTCCTAGCAGAATGTGGTAAATTCAGTACTCTTCTCCAGCATCAGAGCTCCAGAATTCTTGCCTCGAAGGAGCAGCCTGGCCTCACTGTCTCTGGGATGAACTTGTTTGTTCTCCTATCACTCTGTGGTAAATTCAATACTCTTCTCCAGCATGAGAGCTCAAATGTGTCAATTCTCTTATCATCCTTAGTCATTTTATAGCTTTCTGATGCAGAGCATGTAATTGTAAAGACCTTGGCCTGTATCAGGTGTACTTTAGTCTCCAGAATGACATTGTTGCTTTTCAGTACTTTGGAGAGTTTGGAGAGGTCTCTGATGGCAGACTTTCCCAATGTAATTCATCTTTTCATTTTCTAGCTGCTGGTACCAACAGTGTTGATTGTACAGCCAAGCAAACTGAAGCTATTAGCATTCTCAATTTCTTACCATACATTATGATACTGTCAACCTGCCAAATGATGAGAATCTTTGTTTTCTTGATGCTGAGTTTCAATCCATATTGAAGGCTGCAGTCGATCTTTTGCAGCAAGCACTTCAGGTCCTCCTCAATTTCAGCAAGCAGGGTTGTGTCATCTGCATAACACAGATTATTGATGAGTCTTTCTCCAATTTAATGCCACATTTCTCCACATAGAGCCCAGCCTCCTGGATAATCTGTTCCACATATAGATTGAAAAGGTATGGATATAGGACATATTTCTGGTATATAACCTTCCCAGTTTTGAACTATGCAGTGTTTTCTTGCCCTGTTCTGATGACTGCCTCCCGGTCCAAGTATATGTTTTACACTAGCACAATCAAGTGTTCTGGGATTTCCATTCTTCTCAGAAGGAATAGTTCCCCTTAAAGATGTTAGTATTATTAGAAAATAATGTTTTTGTAAATTGAATGACTTATCAACATTGTATGTCTCAGTGATATATTCTGAAGTTTTTAACTATCAAATACTAATAATTTTGGTCTGATAATCTACTCAAAAGTCATATCCTCATGCCAGAGATATAAAGACATATTTATCAGTGTTGAATTCTGTCAGATGCTGGGTTGAGAATTCTTTCAGTATTTTCATTCTGTAATTTCTAGGTTGTTGGGTTTTTTTATGTAATAAATCTTTTTACTATCATCTGTCTAAACTCTGCAGGTAGTTTGAATAAGAAATTATCCTATAATTCTTAATTAGTAATAGACCTGAATAGCTGGTGCTTCTTTACTCACCTTTCTTTTGACCTATAATGTGGATTCCATGGATGTTGATTGTGGATTTGAGTAAACTTACAAAGCTGACATCTTAAATTTTCAATCTCCGTCTATCTTGATATTGCCTATTGGGCTTTGTTTTCTTGATGTTGAAATGTCATCTATTTTGAAGGTTTGACTTCTACAGCATTGTTTCAAGTTCTCTCTACTTTCTGCAAGCAAAATTGTGACATGGGTTGGTGCTTGGACTTGCTGTTAGTTATTGGTTGTGGGTTGTTGAGTCTTCCCACAATCCTAATGTCATTCTTCTTTATAAAGTTTAGCTTCTTGATTTAGTCACTAAACATCAATCAGCTTTCACAGTAACAACAATTAAAAAAATCAAAAGATACATTGCTTTGGGGAAAATCTGCTGTCAAAAATCTCTTCAAAGTGATAGATATTCACAGCATCAGTTTAAACACTAAGGTGTTCCTGATGCAAGTCTTGGTCTTTTCGATTATTGTCTATGCATGTGAAAGTTGGACAATGAATAAGACTCACAGAAGAACTAATGCCTTTGAATTGTGATGAAAGTACTGATCACAGTTGGATAAAAGTACTGAATATCTCGTGGATTGTCAAAAGAACAAACACATTGATCTTGGGGGAAGTACAGCTGGATTGGCCTTACAGGGAAAGATGATGAAATAGCATATCATATACTTTTGGTATGTTCTCTTGATGGGCTAGTCTTTGAAAAAGATATAGTACTGGGAAGGGTCAAGACAAAGAGAACTAAGATTCTCAACATATTGAATTAGTATAGTGATTCAAGCATGTGAGCTGGAATATATCAGAGATAATTAGGATAGTTCAAAGTTCAAATTCAAGATCAAGAAAGATTCATATCTGTTGCTTTCAGGTTCACTGTGAGTCATAGTCAACAACCTAAAGAACAAGAAATTGAAATAAGAATTAAAACAGAAAGTGCCTCTATATTTTGGAAGAAAGATGTACATGGTATATGAGCTTCATCTTAAATAACTTCTTCTTAACACCTTAGTTAAAGATCATATTAGAATCATCCCTCCCCCTTGGATAAAGTTATTAGTAGTCATTTTAAATATTGTATCTTGTTTTGTATGCCTCAGGTATAAAAAATGTTTTGCTTGAAACTGAGAGCTTCTATATGCACCTGAAGAGGGCAAAATTTTGGAATCATTCGCTTCGCTAATTTAAAAGTTATAAGGAAAAGAAAAATCTTTAAAAACCGTAGACAGAACCAAGATGAATTGATTTCCTAAAGGCCAAAGAGGTAGCAAATGGAGGTGGTTTTTTTCTAATGCTGTTTCGTTCATAACCTTAATTTTTTTTCAGCCTGCCTGTACTGTAAGTGATACATAGAGTCCTTGTTTTTTAATCATAACATGTGCTTGGGAAAAAATATCTCTCTTGCTGTAAATAATTTCTGTTATTCATTGAGAAATCAACTATGAGCCAAAGGCAAATAATTTATTCAGGTTTTAGTTGTTTGTTTGGATCCCCCCCTCCGTTAATTTTGGTTTTCTATTGTGGTGTTTTTGTTTTTATTTTTTAATTTTAGAGACTATTACTTGTTTTCTTTTATCTGGTTCTTTTCAAATGGTTTCAGATATTTCTGAATATGTCCCAATTTGAAATGACTTGTACATTTTCAAACTAGACATGTTCTGAGGGAAAAAAAAAGATCCTTTTGCACATGTAAAAATGCAGCAGCTGTACAGCAGGCTAAATAACATAGTACAAACAGTGTCTCCGTCCTGGGCAGTGTGCTCCTCCCAGGTGAGGCTTGAGGAACAAACAGACTTTCTAGAAAGAACAAGTGTTGTTTCCATTGATGTTCATAATAAATCATCATTCAAGAGATTCTGTCAATAGCACACTGCCCCCAATCGCCTCATGCCTGCAGCATTGTGCTCATGCTATTGCAACTAGCTGAGTTATCAAAGTCTCCTGCAGTCAAAGAGAGTAGTTTAAAGAGGTACAATAACAGGCGATTTGCAAACAGCCCAAACCTTTAGCTTTTCCCCCCTTTCCAACAGTGTGCAGTGAATTTACATTAACACCTGCTATTGGAGATGAAAGAATGGATTTGCACTGTAAGGAGAATGCCAAATCCGCCTAGAAGAGTGACTCATTTCCCTAAATTGTGGGATATTATGCTAAACTGGAGGCAGCATGTTGCATGCAGCATATTGGGTCAAATTTGAATTTTCAAAAATAAAAATGGCAGTATGTCGTTTAACACATAGAATTCAGAAGGCTTGTCTATTCCAAATATTATCTACGTAATCACCAGATGAAGTAAACTTTTGGCCACTTTTATTGTCCAAAAAATAATTTGTATTTGTAGACTTTCTACTACATCCTTGCTCAGAATACTAAGACACACAAGATTTTCATGCTGTTAAATTCACCTTATTGTGGGACATAGGACAATTAAGGGATAAAAGATAACACTATAGAACAGGCAGTCCCTGGTTACAAACAAGTTCCACTCCTTGCTGTGTTCTGACGAATTTGCAGGTCAATTAGAACAGATGCATATGGTTCTTATTTAGCTTTAATTTAAAGTTCAAGAAAAGGCTTGATGTCTTTTTAATGACTTGAAAGCTTCCTATGAAGAAAGTAAAGAGGATTGTAATGAAGAATTTGTCATCAGTGGGATTTGGGGTTCAAATGTTTTACAGTGAAGACAAATTTATACAAATACAAAGTGGACTTAGAGCTGAAACATCATTGTCCCGTTCCATAATGGCTGTGCTCTCTCAAGGATGCCTAGACTAAGCCACTTTGAATGCATGGGGGTGGGGG
>NW_006399763.1:29527504-29530660 GCF_000299155.1 Elephantulus edwardii | reverse complement strand
GCCTCAGGTATAAAAAATGTTTTGCTTGAAACTGAGAGCTTCTATATGCACCTGAAGAGGGCAAAATTTTGGAATCATTCGCTTCGCTAATTTAAAAGTTATAAGGAAAAGAAAAATCTTTAAAAACCGTAGACAGAACCAAGATGAATTGATTTCCTAAAGGCCAAAGAGGTAGCAAATGGAGGTGGTTTTTTTCTAATGCTGTTTCGTTCATAACCTTAATTTTTTTTCAGCCTGCCTGTACTGTAAGTGATACATAGAGTCCTTGTTTTTTAATCATAACATGTGCTTGGGAAAAAATATCTCTCTTGCTGTAAATAATTTCTGTTATTCATTGAGAAATCAACTATGAGCCAAAGGCAAATAATTTATTCAGGTTTTAGTTGTTTGTTTGGATCCCCCCCTCCGTTAATTTTGGTTTTCTATTGTGGTGTTTTTGTTTTTATTTTTTAATTTTAGAGACTATTACTTGTTTTCTTTTATCTGGTTCTTTTCAAATGGTTTCAGATATTTCTGAATATGTCCCAATTTGAAATGACTTGTACATTTTCAAACTAGACATGTTCTGAGGGAAAAAAAAAGATCCTTTTGCACATGTAAAAATGCAGCAGCTGTACAGCAGGCTAAATAACATAGTACAAACAGTGTCTCCGTCCTGGGCAGTGTGCTCCTCCCAGGTGAGGCTTGAGGAACAAACAGACTTTCTAGAAAGAACAAGTGTTGTTTCCATTGATGTTCATAATAAATCATCATTCAAGAGATTCTGTCAATAGCACACTGCCCCCAATCGCCTCATGCCTGCAGCATTGTGCTCATGCTATTGCAACTAGCTGAGTTATCAAAGTCTCCTGCAGTCAAAGAGAGTAGTTTAAAGAGGTACAATAACAGGCGATTTGCAAACAGCCCAAACCTTTAGCTTTTCCCCCCTTTCCAACAGTGTGCAGTGAATTTACATTAACACCTGCTATTGGAGATGAAAGAATGGATTTGCACTGTAAGGAGAATGCCAAATCCGCCTAGAAGAGTGACTCATTTCCCTAAATTGTGGGATATTATGCTAAACTGGAGGCAGCATGTTGCATGCAGCATATTGGGTCAAATTTGAATTTTCAAAAATAAAAATGGCAGTATGTCGTTTAACACATAGAATTCAGAAGGCTTGTCTATTCCAAATATTATCTACGTAATCACCAGATGAAGTAAACTTTTGGCCACTTTTATTGTCCAAAAAATAATTTGTATTTGTAGACTTTCTACTACATCCTTGCTCAGAATACTAAGACACACAAGATTTTCATGCTGTTAAATTCACCTTATTGTGGGACATAGGACAATTAAGGGATAAAAGATAACACTATAGAACAGGCAGTCCCTGGTTACAAACAAGTTCCACTCCTTGCTGTGTTCTGACGAATTTGCAGGTCAATTAGAACAGATGCATATGGTTCTTATTTAGCTTTAATTTAAAGTTCAAGAAAAGGCTTGATGTCTTTTTAATGACTTGAAAGCTTCCTATGAAGAAAGTAAAGAGGATTGTAATGAAGAATTTGTCATCAGTGGGATTTGGGGTTCAAATGTTTTACAGTGAAGACAAATTTATACAAATACAAAGTGGACTTAGAGCTGAAACATCATTGTCCCGTTCCATAATGGCTGTGCTCTCTCAAGGATGCCTAGACTAAGCCACTTTGAATGCATGGGGGTGGGGGTGGGGTGTGTGTGACTAGGAATGACTGTACTATCTTCATGCATTGATCTCATGAAATGACTCACTAAGCCTCTTCTAACTATCTCATTTTCCAGAGTTTCAACCCATAAGTTGACCATTGTGAATCACCAAAAATGTAAAAATGAATTTTCATTTCTGCTTCACTTTTTTTGACCAAGAGAGAAGCAATGAAAATTCTTTCAAAGTCTTGTGTTAATAAGAAAGTAAGAGTTAGTCGTCAGTCAGGCATTGATAACTCAGTTCATCAAAGTGGATTACTGAAAAAGGGATGAGTACAACCTTAGCAATTAGGGGTGTGTGTGTGTGTGTGTGTGTGTGTGTATACACACACACACACACATATATATAATTTTTAATATTTGTCTACAATGAAGTGATTTATACTATTTAAATTGACTCATTAGAATGATTGAAGTGTTTAATAATGAATTTAAAATTTCAAAAATACTTCAAGAAGAAACATATCAAAATATTTTGAAATATAAAGTAATTGACTGAAACATCTATATACTTCTTATATCTGACACATTTTTACCTACCTGTTTTGGCTGGTACATTATCTGTTATGTAAATAATGCTGCAATAAACATCAGTGTGAACCTGTCAAAAAAAAGAAATACTAATAGCTTAGTGGATTAATACAAAATACATTTTATTATCTACATTTTCTGCGAGTGAGAAATCCAACCATAAGTTACTTGGTTCCTATGACTCAGGCTTGTTTAATGTGACAATCAAGGATGAGAGGTCATCTGAAATCTTGACTGGGGAAGGATCTACTTTTAAGCATGCATAGCCAGAATTTAATTACTGATGATTGTTGGCTGGATCACCTCAGGATTTGAAATCATGGTAATTCAATTATGAAAGCCAAAATAGAAACCATTCTGTTACCTAGCCTTACCCAAGGAGTGGCTTCCCCATCCATATTGCCATATTCTATTAGAAACAAGTTACAGACCCTCCCCTCATAATAAAGACATTTATATAGGATTTAAGTCCTAAGAAGTGGGGTCATTAATAACTGTTTTAGAGGATGCCACCAGCTACAGCTGTATTTTTTCTTGAGGACTCTTTAATTCACTGTTATCTACTAAATTTGATGTTCTCATATACAGTTAATGTTTCAGGACTACTCCTCCTTCTCTTTCTCCTCATAGAGCCCAGCCTCCTGGATAATCTGTTCTGCATACAGGTTGAAAAAGTATGGAGACAGGAGACATCCCTGGCGTATGCCCTTTCCAATTTTGAACCATGCAGTGTTTCCTTGCTCTGTTGTGATGACTGCCTCTTGGTCCAAGTATAGATTTCGCATTAGCATGTTCAAGTGTTCTGGTATTCCCATTTGTCTCAGAGTCAGCCATATTTTGTTATGATCCATGCAGTCAAACACCTTTGCATAATCAATGAAACACAGATAGACATTC
>NW_006399763.1:29523788-29526334 GCF_000299155.1 Elephantulus edwardii | reverse complement strand
TCTTTGGAGACTAAGGTGCATCTGATACAGGCCATGGTCTTTGTTATCACTTGTTATGCATCAGAGAGTTGGACAATGACCAAGGAGGATAGAAGGAGAATTGATGTTGAGAGTACCATGGACTGCTAGGAAAACAAACAGATTCATCCTGGAACGGGTCAAACCTGGCTTCTCCTTGGAGGCAAGGATTCTAAGGCTCCATCTAACGTACTTTGTACATGTTGCAAGGAGGGACAGGTCCTTCCTTGGAAAGGGACATCATGGTTAGTAGTGTGGAGGGACAGCGCAGAAGGGGAAGGCCCCCCATAAAATGCATTGATTCAGTGATTGGGGTAATCGGGATGGGTTTATCAGAGACGTTGCGATTGGCACAGGACAGATCAGAGTTTAGGAATGTTGTATATAGGGTCTTTATGAGTCTCAAGCTACTTGACGGCATATAACAACAACAACAACAACTCCTTCTCTTCACTATGAAGATTCACCCAGTGGCAATATCAAATGTCATTCTGCAATTTGACTTCACGGTCATTAAAATTCAGCCTTTGGATTTCCTACAGTCTTTCATTCAGCTTAAAAGCATACAATTAGAATCCACCAGCTTTTCCTGGGAGAAGGATGGGTACTCTCCTCCCATGTGATTTTACCGCCTCTGAAAACCTGCTGGTGGTTCAGCTATGAATTGATTCTAACTCAATGGAAATGAGTTTGAGGTTTTGAGTTATATAACTAGACATCATTTCTTTACTCACTGTAACTTAGGACTAATGCTTTCATCAATAATTCCAGTAATCAGTTGTTCTTCCCAATGATCAACTATCAACCTGAATCCAGGCAGATTCTGACATTCAACGAATATAAATTGACAATATCTAATCTCAATCTTTTTTTTTCCAAATTAAAAAAGGAAGTAAAGGGATGAGCTAAAAAATATTCTCCAACCAGCACTCTTACTGTCAGAACCATAACTGCTTGACAGCCCTTGCCATTACCACTCTGAATCCAGGACCCTTAAGTGTTCCAGTTGTCCTGTACAAAGCCTCTTTAGAACTACACTACATTCCTCTTTTCACAGGTCAGAGCTGCGTTGATTAGGATTGGAAATTTTTTTCTGATTACTCCTATTTTCTTTGCTTTATCTTTTTCGTTAATTTGTTCCCAAGCCTTTTATATATCTTATTAAATGTTTTTGCACGGACACAAATAGATAAAATACACAATACTGTAACAGTGACTAAATGTCTAAGATACATTTGATACCCACAGTAGCTCTGAACCCTGCCCTGTCTTGAACAATCTCCCTGTCTCTGACACACCTTACCCCTATTATCCCAGCCACTATCATTCCATTTCATTACCAGGTCTTCCTCTCCTGCACTGTCCCTGCCACCTTTCAAAGCACGATGTCCTCCTGACTTGTCCCTCCTGGTAATATGCCCAAAGTATGAGGCAGAGCTTCAAAATCTTTGTCCTCAAGGAGCAACTTCGATTTCACTCAAGTAACTATGAGCTGAAGTCGACTTGATGGCACATAATAACAACAAAACTAAAGGAGTACTTTCTTTAGTTAGCTACCTTTATCTTTCCTCTGCTCTTCTTATGGTTCCCCCGTCTGGCATATGGAAATTTGTTACTAAGACATTTTCATTAAAATTTCAGATCTTGACCATTTCTTCTAGACCTTGTATAAAGACAAAACAGATGCTTTGACTAATTTCACAACCTTAAAGCCGACAGTAATTATGTCACCAACAGCATGATGCAAATGCAGCAACAAGAGCTTCACCGTTTTCCTTGAGATAATTTAAGCAGCCATCATTGGGCATGCAGGCTGTGAGTATTCTGGCTGGTTTGATGAGCTGGACTCTGATAAATTTTCTAATGACAGAATTGGGCTGCTTGGTCTCAACATTCAGTTTTCTCAAAACAATTCTCTTTGCATGAGAAATGCCTCTAAAAGGGGATTGCTTTCAGAGATGTGCCAAAATGCACTTTTAAAAAAATGGTTATCATGCCAATTCTGGTTGCTTTAGAGGCTGTGCTTCTTCCTGGAGGGACTAAAGACCTCAACACTTGGCCATGTTGGTATGGTCAAGGATCCAATTGAAAAATCTGTTCTCCTCTTATTTGAGGGCCGTGGCTTTCATTCTTTCTTCTCTTCTCCTTCCCTTCAATTTATTTTTCTTTTTATGTAGATGTCCAATTATAAAATAATACTTGGTATATTCTCTTGTGCATTCCTTCAATGGGATG
The DNA here is from genome assembly GCF_000299155.1 of Elephantulus edwardii. NCBI lineage: Eukaryota > Metazoa > Chordata > Mammalia > Macroscelidea > Macroscelididae > Elephantulus > Elephantulus edwardii. Next base: position 29,524,081 of record NW_006399763.1, on the reverse strand, counting down.
GACTAACACAATTGCTGCAAAAATGGGATTATTTTTCCATACTGATGGTGAGGATGGTGCAGGACAAGCAATTTTTTTGGTTGAATATAAAATCACCATGAATTAGAACCAACATAACGACACCTAACAAAAACGGTGTTCCCACCTACAACCAGGAGAAGATTAAATAGGTGAATGGGATCTTCTAAGAATCAAATCCCTATGCACATCCAAAAACTTCTCCAACACAACAAAAAGAGAAGCCACCAACTGGGCAAAAATATTTGGTAATGACAGATCAGATAAGGGACTTA
>NW_006399763.1:29521987-29522768 GCF_000299155.1 Elephantulus edwardii | reverse complement strand
AAAAAAGAATAAAAAAACCCACACAACAGTGTTCCCTTAAAGACTTGCCATCCTTCTCTAGAGAAAGATAGATCTCAAGTAGAAAACTATTTTTCCCTCATTTTCATTTTAGAGTTATTAGAATATAAGCATTTTTTGGTTATAAAATATAACACAGAATTTCCTAAACTCTGTACGCTATCTCATTAAATACCAGTTATAAAGAGGGATATCATTAATAAATATTCATATTATTGTTGTTAAAAGAACTACCAAATTTTAAATTTATATACATGCCATGCATATATATATGCACAGATATTCTGTCATAATTACCATTTCAGGAAAAAGGGGAATGAGTATTTTAAGATGTTAAACTCACTGTCTTTGATTCTATGACTTGTTTTCCAAGTAAAAAAAAAATTGGATTTCTTATGAATTAGGATTTCGTTAGCCTATAAATCTTTAAGCAGACTGCCTTCACCTTTGTCCCACAGATTCCACGCTCTTCTGTTCCCAGTCCAACACATTATTCACAACACCACCAGGACTCCAGAAAGCATTGATTAAGTCACAGTTAAATGGCATCAGAAATTAATTCATAGGGCCCTGCACATTCCAAGAGATACCAGACTGAAACATTCCAGAGAACGCTTAGAGAATAATTGTCCCTGAATATGAAAGCTTAAGAGTTTTGTTCATCAGAATTGAGGTTTCTCATACACAAACAGAAATAATGCAGAATAATGGCTTGGATGATGAAGTACAATTGCCAATTGCACTGTCTCTGACACTCCCATCT
>NW_006399763.1:29518862-29520532 GCF_000299155.1 Elephantulus edwardii | reverse complement strand
CTCTTTTTGCTGACCTTCCACCTTTCCATGCATGATGTCTATTTCCAAGGGATAGCCTCTCCTAACAACCTGTCCAATGTATATAAGATAAAGCCTTGTCATCCTTGCCTCCAAGGAACATCAAAACTGCACTTTCTTCAAGATGTATCTGTTCTTTTGTCTAATTGACTAATGAGACATTCAGCACTCTTCTCCAACATCACAATTAAAAGGCATCAATTTTTCTTCTGTCATCCTTATTCATTGTATGGCTTTCAGATTAATAAGATGTAATGGAACATACCATGACCTGAATAAGGTACACCTTAGTCTTCAAACAGGCATCATTGCACCGCAGTGATTTGGAGAAATCCCTGACAACAGACTTGTTGAACACAATACTTTTCCTAATCTCCTGACTGTTGTTACCAAGGGTGTTGTGTGTGGATCTAAGTAAGAGGAAAACATTGAAAACGTCAATCGTTCATTTTTCTTAGGAATGAGAATAAATATGGATATGTTTCAGGTAGTTGACCAAGTAACTGCCCACAAAAGTTCTGGAATAAGCTGATGAGCATGTCTTGGGCTGCATCTGTCTAGGTGAAACATGTCAATCTGTATCTCATAGATCACTGGGCCTTATGTTTTGCCTGTACCTCAGTGGAGCATCAACTGCTTCCTTTGTTACCCCTGGGTCTTGTTCATAGAAACTGATTGCTTCAAGTTAAAAATGAAGCCCTAAGTGTGCTAACCAGTTTATGCCAGGAAATTTGGAGGCCAGCTTGTTCAACTAACTGAAAGAGTTCCATGTTTGCCCCATTCTCAAGCAGAACAATTTAAAAGAATGTGCAAATTATTGGACAATATCATTAATATTAAATGCAAGCAAAATATTTCTGATTATTATTCAAATTGGTGAGAAAATACATTGGGAGAGGACTGCAAGACATTTAAGCTGGATTTGGAAGAGACCACTACCAGGAATATCATTGTTGATGTAAGATGGATCCTGGCTGAAACTAGAAACTATCAGAAGACTGCCTGTTTGTGTTGTATTGACTATACAAAAATGTTTGACTGGATTGATCTTAACACATTATAGCTCACATTAAGAAGAACGGAAATCCCAGAACAATTAATTCAGAACACATGAAACCTATGCCTAGACCAAGAAGCTGTTGTCCAAACAAAGCAAGGGAGCACTTCATAGTTTTAAATCAGGAGAGGCTTGGATCAGGGTTGTTGTATATTTCCTCCATACCTATTCAAAAAGCTGGATTGGATTCCGCAAAGAAGAATGCAGAATAAGGTTAGAAGGAAGACTCATCAACAATTTGCATTATGTAGATGACACATTCTTGCTTGCTGAAAGTGAAAAGGGTTTGAAATTTTTGCTGCAGAAGATCAAAGCCTAGAGTCTTCAATAACAATTATATCTCAGAATAAAAAAGACAAAAAATTCTTACCACTGGATGGATAGGCAATATCGTGAGGGACAGAGAAAAGTTTGAAATTGTCAATTATTTAATCTTACTTGTATCCACAGTCAACCTCTTTGATACCAGCAGTCAGAAGATCAGGAAATGTATTGGACAGGGCAAGTCTGCTGTCAGAGACCTCTCCAAATAACCGAGGAGCAGTGATATTAATTTGAAGGCTTATTCATGCCATGGTATTTTTAATTACTTGCT
>NW_006399763.1:29513913-29518242 GCF_000299155.1 Elephantulus edwardii | reverse complement strand
TTTGGTGCTTCCTGGGTAATCTGAGATTTTCCCCATAGCATTATCAGAAATGTTGGGCCACACCTTCAGGGTAAGGACAAATGTCTTGGGAGACTAGTGTCAGCTGCATGTGGCCTCTGGCTTCTTGAGGAGAGGCAGGTATGGAGCGCTCTGGGCACTCGTGGCTTTCTTCTTGCCCTAAGTGGGTGTTGGCGTAGCAGACTTGCCAGATGAACTGGGGGGTCTCTGGCCCAGACTTTGCCAGCATTTGGGCACACTGGAATGGTAAAATACTGAAGGGCCCTCAGGCCACAGGCCCTAGGGCCTGTTTTTCATGATTTTTATTCAAACATTCTTATAGGTCATGTAGCATTGTTCTGTCCACTTGCCATGCAGAGGTAACTCTTGACTGCTGTGATGCTAAACACTGTGACATTGATGTGTCAAATGTGTTAATGTTTACCCATGGTGGACAGTGTTTGGTGGAGCTCCCCAATTAAAACAAGCTTGGAAGCAGGAGTGACATCCGCTTCCATAATAGCTTGCCTCCAGAAACCCTATGAATTTGGAGAAAGGATGAAAGTCACACAAGTGTTGAGGACTTTCACTCAAAGGGTCGCTATGAGTCGCCTGTGACTCAATGGCACTTAACAATGATATCAGAATTGCATTTTGTGGCTTGAATTTGCTTTTCAAATCTTTCTACTTGAATACATTCTCCTTGTTTATTCTCTGGTTCCAGTTATTTTCATATTTTGTTATAATACTTTGCTTTGTCTTTCAAGCTGACCTTTCATTTTTCATTTATCACTTTTACTTTTGCATTTTCCCCTTTGTTTGAATTTTCAACATTCTAGAACAGTTTTCAGAGTCTCTTCTGTCATCTTTGTTGACATTTTCTTCTTCCTCTGTAACACCCTTTTGTTCTCTTTATGGATTATATCTTTGATATTATATTCTAATTTTCCTGATCTTCAATCATTAGTGTTCAATGCTTCAAACTTATTCTGGAGATGAATTTTAAATACAGATGGAATAGACTCACTTCATATTTTAATTCTTTGGGGATTGTTTTAATTTTCCTCATTTTCAATTTGAACTTGCACATGAATAATTGATGGTCTGTTTCACAGTTAACACCTGGCCTGGTTGAGACTGCTGATATTGAGTTTCTCCAATGTTTCTTTCTACAAATATAGTCAATATTATTCCTGTCACTTTTGTGTTTTTTGAAAAGTATTTGTGATAAATTAATGAATATATAGAATTCAATCATTCCAGAGATCCTATAGGCAGGAAGAAGATGGTTTTGTCATGATGCTGGAAATCTCAAAGGGGAAGGGGTAGTTTTTAACTCTGAATATCTCATAAACTGGCAAAAGAACAGACAAGTCTGTCTTGGAGAAAGTACAAACTTAGAAATAAGGATGATGAAAGTATCTCATATATTCTGGGTAAGATATCAAGAGGGGACTGTCATAATACTGGGAAAGGTAGAAGGTCAGTGAAAGAGACGATCATTCTCAATAAAATAATTTGACAAAGTGACTTGAGTATGCTGGAAATCAGGAGAATGGTACAGGACATGGCTAGGTTATAATTTGTTTTTCATAGGGTTTCTGTTATTATTTTATTGTTGCTGTGTACTGTCAAGTCAGACCTGAACATTAGGTGACACTCCTGTGGGTTTTCAGAGGCAGTAATCACAGAGGTGACCAAAAGTTTCTGTTACCAGTCTGGCATTACTTTCAGTTTGGGAAGATGATTTTGTTAAACTGGATTCTTTGAAGCTGGATTCTGTTAATGTTTGTTTTCTGGATTTGGGGTAAGACTTGGGTGTGGTCACTGCTCAAAACTGTATGTGAGTGGATTAGATTTGGCCTCCTCTTTAAAAAAGCTTGGAGAAAACATGAAAGTTTTTCACGTTTAAGACTTTCATTCATAGAGTCATTATGAGTCATAGATGACTCAATAGCACTTAACAACAACACTAGTTACACAAGAGCGTTGTCCATCCTTTTCCTGTGAAGCAGCTGGTTAATTTGAACCAAGTGCCTTCAAGACTATAGCATAGCTTCTTACCACTAAGCCACCAGAGCTTCCTCTGGGTTGAAGTCAACTCTGTGGCACCTAAGAACAAGAACAATGACATTCACACACACTTAAATGATTTATGGCATTAATAGCCTTCCTTTCACTCCTCTACTACTTTGGGTCTCTTTAAATCTGGGTAAGATCAGTGTCAAGAGATCCGAGAAAGCTGAAAGGACGTGGAGGAAACATCTTGCTCTATGACTAAGCACAATCCCACTATAACCAAATTGACTATCTAAAATCAAGTTTCTTAATTTATTTGTTAAAATGTAGTTCTTTCTCATTAAGAATATACTCAGGAAATAAAATACTGGTAAAAGAAAGAACAGGAAAGGACTGTCAAATATACTTTTTACAGATATCTTTAAACAATATGCATAAATAGTGATGTTTTCTTGATACATGTTGTAGTAGCCCTGAGTGCTAAAAGGCAATTGTCAGTCTGGACTGAAATACTAAAAAATTGGTTGAAAATGCTTTTGTCAGTTTAGAAAAAAATGAAATATGGCAGAAAAGTGTGGAGAGAAATATCAGAGATCTGAAATTAGGCATAAAGAATGACTGAAGAGAAGAAAAAACTCTATATAATAGTCTAGATACTGGTTATTTAACATATCAATATGTGCTATGAACATATACGGTGCTAAGAAGACAAATGTTTGAAGAGAAATATTATTTCTTTTAGAATAACTCTATATGTAAATACCAAAACAAAACAAAAACAACAAACCACTCAGAAAACATCAAAACAGAAAGAGTGAAATAAACTAAAATTATAACTTAGGAGAATGTGATTATATAATATAGATCAAAAGACAAACAAGGGTTTTCTAGTTTACACTTATGAGCAAGTTGTAAAAAAGGTTATAAAAATAATGAATGATATTTTCTTTCAAATTATTAACTTCTTAATTTTCTTTGCAGTTTTCTCTTTACTTTTCAAGACATTTTAATTATTATCTGATTTTATGCCTCTTGGAGATATGAAGACACTTAATGTACAGCTTCTGTTGTTAAGCAGTATAATAGCATTTCTTTTTTCCTGCCTCCTACTTCACTTTCAAAAGAAAAATTTGAAACTTTCCTTCTTCAACCTTTAACTACATTTGATGTTTATAAGCTTTCTTGAGACTAAAGAACTCTTAAAGGTGTGCAAAAACAATGCTAACTTGACATAACTCATGAAAGTTATTAAAGGCACCAGGTGATCCCTTAACCTTTAATCACCTCTATGTAGTGCAAGGGAGTGTATTACTCTGTTTCCTCAGATTCTATTACTGGCTTCCAGCACAAGAAAGCAATAACAGATAAGAACAAAAATTAGAAATACAGAGTTTAAATATATCCTTTTGATTATAGCACCATGTGTATAATTTCTATATTTAATACTCTGTCTACCTATTAATAAAAACATTAAGGCAGCTCTTAGAGCTGACACCCATAACAGTGTGTGAATTCAGGTTTTAATATTTTTCCTCTACCAGGCTCAGTAAACTTCTATCAGAACAAGAATTAAGCCATGTACAGTAGGAGATAAAAACTTTCAGATGTAGGTTTTAGCATGTTTCATGTAGTTGTGATGATCACTTGTCTTAAGATTTCTTCTTAGTACTTTCCAATGGTTAACTAAGGGGTTTATGATAGTCTATAATGTGGAAAGCAAAAAATTAAATAAATGACAATATTTATGAGACATTAAAGCTAAGAAACAGGAAATTAAAAGTTGAGACTACACTCAAAGGGGGACACTTGAAAGAAAACGGTAGATTTCATTACCTGGTATACTTTTGCTCCTCTGGATTACTGAAAGAACCTTAAATAGGTATTCTATGGGGATTTATGCTTAGGAAATACTTTGCCACAGCAATTCTCCTCTAAGAAATAGAAAATGATAGAAAATCACAGTAATGTTTTTTTTTAAAGTCACTTTTTCCAAGTTTATGGTTTTACATGAAAATATAAGTTTTGGATGGCATCAAGGGAGAATACAGATGCAGGAAGTAGAAGAAGATGGAAAAGGATTCAGGAAAGAAAATAAATGTGTCATTTTTCTATTGGGATATGGCTTATGAAAATAGCATTTAAATCAGAGATCTCTTGGGTAGAAGCTTGCCTAATTCTACTTTTGATAGAGTGGATAGTGTATCCCTGACAGTCAATCAATGCTTTTGAATATAGATAATCATAAGGCTTCTTTGTCTGCAGAGTAATGTGCAAGTTGGGAGTGAGGATGAAATTTTTCTTTTTTTTTTTTTT
>NW_006399763.1:29508145-29509543 GCF_000299155.1 Elephantulus edwardii | reverse complement strand
AGCACTGTGGCATTTGGACAAGAACAAACTGGGAGGAGGGTAGAGAGAATAGTGCAACAATGAATGAATGGAAACCCAAAATCTCTGTAAAGGTTCACGAAAATTAATAAAATATAATTATAGAAAAAAATAGGTGTTAACTGCTCCAATCAAAGGTTGTTTCACAGAGTCTGCAAATACTGTTTTGTTTTCTCTGCCAATCATTGGAACAATCCACTTGCCAGTCACATTATTTTAGACAAATCTTTTCAAAGGGAGCAAGTGGATTAAATCCAGGAAAGTAGAATTGCATTGGTTCCTTCCCTCACAAAATCACCAGGAAGAGCAAGGAAGTACATACATCCCTTCCTTGGTATATCATCAGATGGAACTCTTGCCAGGAAATGGACCAACCTTCACTTCTCTGAACTTGATCTTTTTCAATACCAAGAGAGATTGCACAAAATGCACATGTCATACTGTCTTTGCAAGGCACCTAGTGTGAAAGGATAACTTTTCTCACGTCTTTTAGTAGGTCTTTATTCTGGTGTTCCATGTTGGCATTATTTATTTTCAGTCTTTTGGATGATTCTAATCAGTTTCTCACCTGTTTCTAGACTGCACACCAGTCTGAATGGACTCTAATGACACAACACCCAGGCTACTACTACCTACAGATGAATTTGATCATGTGGTTTCTACTGGCTGAAATGTATTCCTTGAAATGACATAGACTCAAAACTAAAGCCTCACTGAATTAACCAAAATGCTGTTAATACTGTTGTGCTTTCTTTTTTCTGATGATACTCTACTCATTGTCACTTATGGATTTATAATTTTATGCTTCTTTTTTTACAGCTCATTTACATTCTTATCTCCTGTTAAACAGGGAAATTCTTGCGAACACAAACCTTGACTGAAACATCTATTTTTTCTACATGGTCTAATAACTAAATATGAATGAGCAGACCCTTCAATAAAAGAAAATAACATTGATAAGACTAAAGAGTTTACACTCAATGCTTAATATCAGATGGATTAAAAATGACTACAATGGGCTCACGTGTGCCAGAGATGATGAGGATGGAACAGGATAGTACAGGGTTCAAATCTGTCATTCATAGGTTTGTTATGAGTTATACTTAACTTGAAGACAACTAACAACAACATTCAAGAAAGAATTGAAACTTTGCATAAGTTGTTGGAGTCCAGGTTATCAATTCCCTTAAGCCAATAAAAACCATAATGTATTTGACCAATTCTTATTACTAGGTTGTTGCTGTTGTATATCATCGAATTAGAATGGTCATAGCTGATCCTCCAGTGGCTTTTCAGAAGCAGCTTTACTTGCACGGGAGGAGATTGTCTATCTTTTTCCCTCAGAGCAACTGTGGATTTGAACTGTGTGCCTTCAAGATT
>NW_006399763.1:29505396-29507000 GCF_000299155.1 Elephantulus edwardii | reverse complement strand
TTGATTCAGTGACTGGGGTAATGGGGGAGAGGTGTCAGAGACAATTAAGTTTGTCTCAAGATAGAACAGGGTTTAGGGCTGTTTTACAGTGTCACTATGTGTCACAGGCAACTTGATGGCACATAACAGCAACAACATGAAGTATTAGAAAAGATCTCTAGTGACACAGTAATTAAAGTTTTCAAATATAACCTAATATATTAGTGGTTTGAATCCATTAGTTGCTATAGAAGAAAGAGTGGTCTGTTTTTTATTAAACTGTAAGGTTCAGTTTCAATAGGATGATTGTGGCATCAGGATTGGAGGAAGACTCATCAATATCCTATGTTATGCAGATGACACAACCTTGTTTGCTGAAACTGAAGATCGATCGGAAGTACTTGCTGCAGAAGGTTAAGGACTGTAGTCTTCAGTATGATTGAAGCTAAACATCAAGAAGACAAAGATTCTCACTACTGGGCTAAGAAGAGATTGAGGTTGTTAACAGCTCACTGGGATCCACAGTCAGCACTCTTAACATCAGCAGTCAGGATATCAAAATATCAATTGTATTGGGAAAATCTGCTCTCAGGGGATTCTCTAGAGTGCTGAAAAGCAATGATATCAGTCTAGAGGCTAAGGTGCATCTAAACCAGGCCTACTTAAATCTTTACAATTACTTATTAAGCTTCAGAAGGCTGGATAATGAGTAAGGATGGCAGAGGAATCGATGCCTTTGAATTGTGCTACAGATAAGTCTTGAAAATACTATAGACTGTCAAGAAAGTAGGTCTGTCTTGAAGATGGTGAAATCAAGTTTTTCCTTGGAAGCTAGGCTTTTGAAGCTCCATCTCACATACTTTGGGCATGTGGCCAAGACAGACTGGTGCTTGAAGAAGGACATCATGCTTGGAAGGGTGGAGGGACGGACAGTGAAGGAAAGGAAGACCCAAATGAGATGGACTGATACAGTAACTGGGGCAATGGGGGGTTGGCATGTCTGAATTAGACTGGCTAAGGACAGAGCAGTGTTCAGAGCTATCATACACAGGTTTGCTATGGATCACAGGCAACTTGATAGCACACAATAATAGCATTAGGATTACCTCATTAGTAAAGAGATTGATATGGAGAATTGAAAATTCTATCCAAGGAACTCTGGATATTTTCTTCTTGAGGTCTACAGACTAACAAATTTAGATGGATGGATGGATGGATGGATGAATGGATAGATCGATAGACAATTTTAGACAAAATAAAGTAGTAAAGACAGCACAGAGAAATCTTATATAGCCTTCACTAAGTTTTCCCTGATTGTAACATCCTAGAATACAGCTTTTGGAAGCAGGAGTGGCAACCCATTTCTAAATAACATGCCTCTGCAAACTCTATGAACATGAAGATATATGTTGATAGTTGTGGAGGGGTTTCAGACCTTTTGTTCATAGGGTAGCTATGAGTCATGCTCGACTTCAAGGCAATCAACAACAACAACAACAATTATATACAACTGTGGTGATTTAATGGTAGGAAATAATGACAATACAAAGTATTTGGTTTAAATCAACCAGCTGCTTCATGGGGGGGGGGGAATGGACAATCTCCTTTTATGCAATTTACTGCCT
>NW_006399763.1:29489184-29503642 GCF_000299155.1 Elephantulus edwardii | reverse complement strand
ATTCCTTTCGGTACAATGACTCAGTATATTCCTTCCATCTTCTTTTGATACCTCCTGGATCATTTAACTTTTTGTCTAAAGCATCCTTGATTGTAGCAACTCGAGGTTTGAATTTGCTCTTCAGTTCCTTGAGCTTAAGAAATGCAGAGCGAGTTCGGCCCTTTTGATTTTCCAACTCTAGCTCCTCGCACATTTCATTGTAGTATTTTGCTTTGTCATTCCGTGCAGCCTTTTGGAATCTTCTGTTCAGCTCTTTAGTGTCTTGGATTCTTCCTTGTGCTTTGGCTTCTCTACATTCCAGTGCAATCTCTTCTTTTTAGATATTTCTCTGTCCAGTTTTAGCAAATGAAATTCTTGTGCAAGTCCCATTTACCCATTTTTTAAAAAATTTTGGAATTCCATTCATTCATTGTTGTACTTTTCTCCCCACCCACCACACCCTCACCCCCAGTTCGAGCCTCTCCTTGACAAACAAAAGACAAACTCCTTCGTTGGTACACAATCCCCTCCCTCACCACTGCACATCCCTACCCCCACCCCAAGTATCCTCCACTCTGCAACCCTCATTCCAGACTCTCAAGAGTGGACCTTGGCTAGGTGCTTTGATTAGAATTGTAGATCTGTTCACTAGGGACTTGGGATGTACAGGGAGGGTGAGAGGAGCTAGTGATTTTCAAATGACTATAACTTCTCAGTTGTGACTTTGTAATAAAATTTCATTAAGTCTTTACAATATCCTTAAAACCAAATATTTTTAATCTTTTTGTAGATTAAAAATGTTATCAATTTATTTTCTTTTTGTGACATAATTACAAGGGTATTGAGTTAATATTGACACTGGAAGTACTTGACACTAAATACTGACTTTTTTTCTCTCTTGGTATTTGTACCCTCTTTGGATTCCTTGTCTGCTTAGCTCTGAGGGTCCTTGTTGGAGCTCCTGGCCTTATTGCTGTTTTCAATGCACAATATCTGCTACTAAAAACCTTCTTTACACAATTAAAGTAGATCACTCTGTGTCCCATTTCTTCAGGGTTTTTCTCTAATAAAATAGGTGGTAATTAAATATATACCCTCTTGACAAATTAGTTAAATGTTTCTCCCCTCCAAGGAAACATTAAAAACTTAATCCAATTGAGAGGGTCCTACTAAAGGTGATACAAAGTCAGAGATTTCATTTAAAAAATCCTCTTTAGGGAGACTATTATCTCTTTTCTGTCAGCATATCACGCAATTGGCTGTTCATATTATATCAGAAAAGTTCATGATATATTTAAACCCTAACCCTGTGCAAAAACCTGTTAGACCTGTAAGTTCAACCACTTGTCAAAATAATGAATGTTACTCTAAAGTTACTTAATTTAACTAGAGTCTTTTATAACAAAAATCTTAGGTCCCACTTTTATTGGACTTATATGTGTTCTGTATAATTTAAGTAAGAGCACATGAAAAAGGGCAATTTATGAAGAGTAGATCACCATGCAGAGTTTTTGTTGTGTGACCTCAAGTTGGAACTGACTTATAGCTGAGTCTCCGGTGGTTTTCAGAGGCTTTTAGTGACCCTAAAGAGATTTCTCATCATTTTACTGTGGAGCAGCTAGTGGATTTGAATTGCTTGCCATTGAGTCCTTACCACCAGGCCACTAGTGCTTCCACTAAACAAAGATTTTTTTGAGAACATTTCTTGAATCAAAAAGACGCCTACCTTTTTACCAGAGTCCAAATATATGCCCAATGCAGACCACACCCTTGGGGAGACTTCCCTTAATCAGAACTGCTTCTAATGCTGCCTCATTAACATCATAAAGGTTAGAATTCATAGTGATAGCATAGTTACTGAGAATCATGACTATGTTGATGCATAACATTTAACATCACTGGAGCAGTCTTCTCCAGCTACAGAGTTGGGATGAGTTGGAATGAACTCAACATTAATGGATTTCTTCATATATTTAATCTAATTTTGTATGTTTTATTTCTCTGCTGGAGTAAAACTTCTTTAAAACAGGTCCATTGATAATATTTAAAATTATAAACTCAAAGAGGGCCTAATCTGTGCTGTGCAAAATAAATAGTTTGTTTTTGTTGTAGTTAAATCCCATTGAGTCATAGATGACTCATAGCGACTCTGAACAAAAGTCTTGAACACAAGAAACTTTCACCTTTTCCCAAGTTCATAGAGTTTCTGGAGGCAAGCTATTTCAGAAGAAGATGCTGCTCCTGCTTCCAAGCCTGTCTTAATTTGGGAGATCCACCAAACACTGTCCACCATGCATAACCATTATCATATCTGACCCATCAGTGTTGCAGTGTTTAGCACCACAGCAAACACGAGTTGCCTTTCTACAACAAATTGCCATACCATTGCTATACTTCTTAGAAGAACGTTTGACAGAAAACAGTCAAAACCAGGCCAAGGGCTCAAAGACTTTTTAAACAGGAGGCCAAATCTAATCTGTTCATACTCAGTTTCCCAGTTTTGAGCAGAGGCCATACCCAAGCCTCAATGAAAAACAAGAAAACAAATCTTAGTAGAATCCAGTCAGCTTCTCCATTCATCTTCCCAGACTGAAAGAAGCCCCAGACTGGCGACCAAAAGCCTTTTTAAATAAGGGGCCAAATGTAATCTGCTCTCATATTAAAAAAAAGAAAAAAAGAAAAAAAGACATTCACTCCAATACTCTAACTCATAGATAGATTTCATGAGTCAATAAATATCTGCATAAAGGGTTTAGATCTTGTTGTTGTTATTTTGTATGATTAAGTTAAACTGTCCCTCCACTTGGAGAAAGATAGCCTCTGAAAACCCATCTGTTCAATCAATGTTAAGCACTTCTCCTGAGGAAGTGTTCCAATCCATGTAAAGATGCATCTCCTGTGGAAAAATAGGTACTACCACTCATTCTTGAACAGTTCAGTTTTTAGTTAATAATAAATCTCTATCTTCTCCCTATCTCTAAAATAACCACTCTCACAGTTATAAATAAATAGAAAGAATCTAAATATTGATCCCTGTTATTAATTACCATTGTGTGAAAACTGCATCATCACTTTTTATTTAACAAATGACTATAATATGTACTTTTATTGTGATGGGATTTGAGCTAAAAGAGGAAAAGTTCACAATTTCAGGCATGAGCCATTGCCCATTGAAGCCGATTTGTCAAGTACAGAAGGGTTTATGGAAGGTAAGGGAATCCCTGCTAAACGAAAATACTAATTTAGCCATTATTATTAATGCACTTATAGGAATTTCTGAATTCTCATATCCTCAAAAAGCAAATAAAGCTATACAAATGTGGCAATAAATAATAAAATTCTCACATAATATTTTCAGATGTACCACAAAACATGGAACTCTTTTATTCATTCACTTATCAATCAATAGTCAAACTCATGCCAGTCTCATAGTTAAGCTATTGAGTAGGGGGAAAAAAAGCATAAAATACACCTCTTTGTTTTTGAGAAAAGAACTAGTAATGAGCTAATGCATGAGAATGTCTATTTTCCAAAAGTCTAATTTTTTTCCTAAAAATAGAAGGTATTGTTCTGATTAAATAATTGAGTTATGCAAGAACCAAATTGGTTACAATCAGATTAAGATGGTGGTGGGGGGGGGGATATGTCAAGGGAAATGAAACCAGACATTACAATAGCATTTATTGAAATTACTGCTATTCTTTTGTTTAGCCTTAGATCTTAGTTATGATTAAAAAACCTTTGAAAATTATCCAAAATATTCAAATTTTGAGAACAGGCAGACTCAAACGAAATTAATAAGCCTGGCCAGATTAATTACTGTAAAAGTCAGTCCAGAAATCAATCATATGGGTATAAATAAATCCACTACACTTAGAAAAGTTTTATTGGCAATCTCAGCAACAAACCACTTTAGTTCTAAAGATATTTACTGACAGATTACTTTCTTACCTAACTTTAAGCTTTTAAAAAGTGAAAAGACTCTATTATACTGCCATTCAGTGTGATTTAGAGATCTATGTTTCCTACTATAAGTAATCAACATGCCTTTTTTGGGGGCTGCTTTACTTTCTTTTCAGGGTAAATTTAAATTCAAAGTATGCATCTCTTTATTATTATTCCATACTTGTTCACAGAAATCAGCCACAGAAGTACTTGCTATCCAGATGCACAGAGAATGCTTACTGAGTGCCCCTGGCTTTCCTGAGCACTGCTTAGGTGCAACATTTGATTCTGCCTATGGGGGAAATGAACATTTGGTTACTTCCTAATGCCTCATCATTGTCACTGCTAACCTGCCACATCAGATGCATACTCCCCATGGCTGCATAATCCTGGAGAATATAACTTCCTTTCCACATCTCATCACCCTAGGCAACTCCTTGTAACTGCTTCAGAGTTTTAATAAGCCTAAAATGTCTGTCATCAAGTGAGCTAAAGCCTTGCCTGAAAATGACATTGAAGTAGTTTCAGAGATAGCACCTCCAGAAGAGTCTAAACTCCCCACATAGTCATCTTGATGATTGCCATAGAATTCAGCTCCACAAATATTCCATGGCCCACTGTATTTGCATGGGGGCTGATTCAAAAATCCTATAGTTAAAATCCAGTTTCTACCAGATATGAAAATACGAACGATCAGCCTAGGCTCCTTCTACCAACTGAGTAGTTGATTCCATTTTTATTTGCATCTGTTCTTGTGTAGACTCATAAACTTTCAAGAATTGATTCCATTTACTCAGATCACAATTGTGCATAGGATTTTTGAAGGGCTGTAACTGTGGAAGTGGAAGGCCAATCCTTTTTCCTATTTTGTCTTACTCTGGGAGTCATGCTTTAGTAAAACATCTGACAGACTAGTGCTATACCCTTAAGAGCAGACAATAAACAGGTGAACATATGCATATCAAAGTTATTAAGGACAATAAAATGCAAAACACTTCCCCAATGCAAGAAACTGACAGATAAGTGATTCTATATCTCTCATAGAAAATCACAGGGACAAGCAAACCTACAGATATCATGGTTAGGTGACAGGGCTCCCTCATTGAGGCTGTGGTACAAGGTCAGAAGGCCAGGGTGCCTGTTAGGAGGATCATGCAGGCAGGAAGGCATGTTGATCTCCTTTGAAAGGATGGGAGTAGTGAATGCAAAACAAGTCCTGGAATTTACAGGCCTTGATCAGCAGTCACAAGCAATAGAATACAGTCAGACAATTAAATACAGCATTGGTGGCAGAACCTTCTAATTGGAAGACACAAATTAGGGGAGGGGAACAATCGCAAACACCTATCAATAATTAGAATGTGGAATTGATGAAATATGAATTTAGTAAAATTAGAGATTGTAAAAAATGAAATTGGAATACATAGAAATTGACACACTAGGCATTAGCAAGTTGAGATAGATTTAGTACTGGGCACTTTGAATCAGACAATCATCATCTACTATGCTGGGAATGGAAAAGTGAGGGAAAAATGCGGATGCATTCATAGTAAAAATATAGTTTCTATGTCTTTCCTGAAGTACAGCATTGTGAGTGGCAAGATATATTCACAGGCATATAATTAAGACCTAATAGTACAACTAGCATTCAAATATAAGCTTCAGAAATAAAAACCGAGAAGGAGGAAACTGTCAACTTTTGCAATCTGAACTAGATCAAATAAGCAATCAAGGTTCATAATAATTGGTGACTGGAATGCAAAAATCAGAAATGAGAAAAAAGGACTAATAGTGAGAAATTGGGAAGTTGGTGGAAGAGTCTAGGTATCAAATGATTGAATTTTTACAATCAATGATTCATTTCTTAAAATACCTTTTATAAAAAATACTGACAGCAAATATATACATGTAGGACTACAAGGGAATTGGATTGCTTATATATGTGGGAATAATTGTTAGAGAAGCTCAGTATCAACTGTGAAAAACAAATTGGGTGTTGTCTGTGCAACAGACTGCCAACTACTAATGGGCAAGATAAAAAAAACAAACTGAAGAACACAAATCACAAGAAACTAAATGTGGCCTTGAGTCTATCTCACATCAACTTAAAAACCATCTGAAGGTTTGAGGCATTGAACCCTAATAATTACCAGATGAGCTGTGGAATGATATATTATTCATGAAGAAAGGAAAAATGTCATGACAAAGACCTAGGGGGACAAAAAGACCAAAATGATGTCAGAAGTGACTCTAAATATTGTTCTAGAAAACTGAGAAGCCAAAACGAAGGGAAGGAATGATGAAGAGCTCAATTCAGGCTTTCAAAGAACAGCTCAAGAAGACTAAGAAAAGTATTGTAATAAAATGTACAAATATCTGGAGTCAGAAAATCAAAAGGGATCAAAATGCTTGCTCAGCATTTCTCGAATAGAGAAACCTGAAGAACAAATTCAAGCCTCAAGTTACAATACTGAAAAGTGATATGGTGAAAAATCTTGAATGATCTGGGAAGTATCAAAAGAAATGAAAGAATAACATGGGAGATATTGGAGAGTATTATACTGAGTGAACTAAGTTTCATAAGAACAAATACTGCATTAGACCATTATTACAAAAATGGGAAGATAACTAGTAAAATGTGCATGAAGGTCCAAGTGGGGAAACAGAGAGTAGAATGTTGACAGTGGGCAGAAGGGAAATCAAAGGTTTGAACAATTTGGTAAGCAGAAGAAGAGGGTGAAGGAAATGGTTAAGATCTAGCAGGATTTAGAAAGAAGGGGTAATGGTGGGCATAGTTGAATGGTGATTAATTTTATAAATCACAATGTTTGGGAATGATTGTATGACACACAGTATTTTATTCTGTATGCAAACCAAGTGATATAGATGATATATAGATTGGATATGGATATAGATGATATAAATATAGAGATAGATATAGACAGAAGAAAGTGGAAGGAATACACAGAGTCACTATATAAAAAAGTCATTGGCTAATAAAACCATTTTAAGAAGTAATATATGATTAAAAACCAATGGCAAAAAAAGAAGTTAAAGCTTCTCTGAAGGTATTGCCCAAAAATAAGGCCTCAAGAATTGATGAAATACCAACAATTGACATATTCCAACAAACTAATACAGCCCTGAATGTGCTCACCAGGTTGTGCCAAGAAATCTAAAGGACAGCTACCTGGTTGGCTGACTGGAAGACTTCCATATAAATTTGCATCCTCCAAAAAGTAGATCCAACAGACTGTGGAAATCATAGAATATCATTAATATCACACACAGGCAAAATCTTGCTGAAGATTCCACAAGACTGTCAAGACCAGTACATCCCCAGAGAACTTAGAGAATTACAAACCAGATTTAGAAGAGTCTATAATGGATATAATTGCTGATATCAGATAGATCTTGATTAAAAGCAGAAAGTAGCAGAAGGATGTCTACTTGTGTTTTATTGACTCTGCAAAGGTATTTGACTGTGTGGATAACAACAAATCATGTCTAATATTGAGAAGAATGAAAATTCCAGAATACTTGATTGTGCTCATGCAAAAACTAGAGCAAGAAGGTGTTATGAGAGCAAAAGAACACTGCACAATTCAAAATCAAGAAAGGAGTGCATCAAGGAAATAACCTTTCTCCATATATTTTAAATCTGTATGTTGAACTGAAGAATATCATGCTTGGAAGGGTGGAGGGACAGAGCAAGAGAGGAAGACCCTGAATAAGATGGGCTGACACAATAACTGGAGCAATGTAGGCAGGTGTGCCAGAGATAGTGAGATTGTTAGGGTAAGGCAGGGTTCATAGCTATTATTCATAGGGTTGCTATGAATTGCAGTCGACTTGATGGCACTTAACAACTATATGAAGAAGAAAGTGACATCAATATCAGAGGAAGACTCATGAACAACTTGCCTTATGCAGTGATACAACTCTGCTTGCTGAAAGTGAGGAGGACTTGAAGCACTTACTGCAGAAGATTAAGGATGCCAACCTTCAAAATGGATTACATCTCAACATCAAGATAACAGCATTAGTCACAACTGAGTAAATAGGCAGCCTCATGATAGAGAAAGGATTGAAGTTATTAATGATTTTCTCTGTCTTGAATCTACGATCAACACCCTTTTCATCAGCAGTCAGGAAATTCAAAGATGAGTTGCACTGGGAAAATCTCTTATAACCTTCCTATTAAGACAATATCTGTTGCAGCTGTTTCCAAAATTTCAAAATGAGATGAAATTTAGTATTTAACTATAGATTATGTCCTTTAAACCAAATGTGATAGAGGAGAATGTTTTAGCAGCTGTAGATTATTTTATAGACTTCATTCTGCTTCTCTCCAATCCTCTATGAGGACAGATAGTCATGTTAACATTTCCAATATTCCGTATTATTCTATTAAATTTAAAAAAAAAACCACCAAAAAAACAACCAACCCCACAACCAACTGTATTTCATAGTGGCTCCTAATTTCTATGTGCTACACGAAGGTGTGGGGAATGATTTTTGTATTAAAGTCAATGAAACTGTAAATTGCTTTGCTTCCTAGTGCATGAACTACAAGACTCTAGACTCTGGTGTTTTGTTAAAGACAGTACAATATTTGCAATTACCTGCCTGATACCTATTACACGGATACAATTAAAGACAATGAAAAATAATCTGGAGCCAATGTAGTGCATTGTAATAGCATTTCATTTCTTAAGTATATTGTTGTGTTTTGGTGTTTGAGAGAGGTCTGTCACCCAAGGATATCCCAGGCTCAGGCTGTCTATGAAATTGGGTAAAAACAAAAGCAACTGTAAAATGAACTTAGGAGCTGGGTTAACTTTCCCACAACACTGTGGTACGTTTCAGTAAAAGAACTGCTGAGTTTTTATTTTGCTGAGCTGAATTCTGCAGTTGAGTTGCTACGATCAATGCCTCAAGAAGAAAAAAAAAGAGTCTTTATAAAAGGTTTAATACAGATTGACACACAGAACACAGAAATACTTCTTCACATAGTTTCTCATCATCCTTGAACTTCTATAAGTAAGAAGAGAGCATCTCTAGTGGTAAAAATGAAATGAAATGCAAATTCATCATGGGCACAGTAGTTTTATAAACAAATCAAACTGATTTTAAGGAGGAACATCTGTGCAAACAAGATTGTAAAAGGTAATTTCAACACAACAGAGGAAGAAAAGTATGTTGATTAGACTTTAAACTAGACATGTTAAATGTGTACACCTACTATACGGTACACAGCACAATTTAATAAGTTATTTGATGATAACCTGTAGCAAAAACCAACAGAAAAATAAAATTCTCTCCTTTTCCAATTTTGATATTAAGAGTATTTGTCAAGGAAAAAAGTTAATAGAAAATAGTTAAATGTTTAGCTTAGACATTTACCTTAAAGCCTCTGTGTATCACACACTATGCCTGAAATTGGGAGTACATTTTTCTCTGGCTTTATTACTTGTTTGTTTTAGGTGCTGTGGTTCCTATTGGGTTTTGACTCGTACCTACCTTATGTAAAACAGTAGATTTTCCCCATGGGGTTTCCTTGCCTGTAATCTTTATAGAATTAGATTTCCAGGTCTTTCTACCAAAGAGGACCTGACTGTCAGTCTTTTGGTTAGTTGTCAAGGGCTTAACTTAGTTGACCAATACTTGCCAAGAATTTATGATATAACAAAGTAATGATTGAATATGCTACAATACTGTGAGAAAGTGAAACTATGGGTCCTCTGAAAACATGGAGGTTTCTTGTTAAGTGCCATTGAGTCGATTCTGACTCGTTGTGATCGTCTATACACAGAAAAAACCAAAAACTTATCCTGAACCACCCTAACAATTTTTGCTAGGATTTAGACTACTTTTGAAGCCAGTGTATCAAACTGTTTTGTTGATAATTTTTCTCATTACTGATCTTCTACTTGACGAAGTATGTAAACATTCTTCTCCAGGTACTGTGTTGTTGTTGTAGTTATGTGCCTTCAAGTTGACTTATAGAGGCCCTATGTACAACAACTCTGAATTCTTTATCTTGTGCCAATCTTACCATCTTCAAGCAACCGAATCCCATTGTACCTGAGTCTAAAATACATAAAGTGAAATCTCACCATCCCAATTCACAGCAACTGCGTAGACAGGAGGAGATAGTAGAATTATTTTACTAGACCTCCTAGACTAGGTCCTTTATAGAAATAGATTATCAGTTCTTCCACAGAACCACTAGTGAGTACAAACCATGGTCTTTCAGTTAGCGGCCTAGCAATTGCTTAACTCCTGTATCTTTAAGACTTCACAAAACAAATGTAAAGAGTGATAATCATAAATATTAGAGAGTCCAATCAAGGTAACAGTAATATTTAATGACAAAATACAAAAGAAGACAGCAATAATAATTGAAAAGAAATGACCAAAGAGTGGAGAAAGTCCCAGGACTATGAATGAGTGTTGTTTCTGTCTGTAAAGCAAGTTTCTAAAAAAAAAGTTAAAATAGGTAATATATGGATCTAATGCCAGTTAGTAAAATATTTGTCTTCGAGTATAGTGTACCTTTCTACCATAAATACATTATAGAAGCATTTGAAAATACACTAAAACATCTTTAACATGATAGCACAGTGCAATAATAATGTTTTGATTTTGTGAAAGGTAGCACTTTTTTGGGGGGGATCATTATTTAAAATAATAAGTTTCAGAAGGATTATCCCATAATAAGGTATTTTATGTAAGTCAGACATTTGTATCCTGTAGATTGTCCTTAGACAGATTGTCAAAAGAGAATTGTACCAAGAAAATAACAGTGGAAGCAGATTCAAGCATACCTGATACTACTGTACATGATTAAATGCCAATAAAATTGCAAATACTTGGGAAGGGGTAGGCAGGGAGAAAAATGCAACAATGAATGAATGGAAATCCAAAATCTCTGGAAATGTTCATTAAAATTAGTAACATAATTTTTTTTTTAATAGCAAGTACTCAACCAAACTCACTGTTATTGAGTCAATTCCTTCTCTTGGTGACTTTCCATATGTTTTCTGAGGCTGCAAATCTTGACAGGAGGAGACAGAACACCTGTCTCACAAGGAGGGAGAGAAGATTAGAATGAGAGAAGTCAGAAGTCAGTGTTGGGCTAAAAAGAAGATTCTCAGTGGAGTATTGGTGAATGGACTTAAATTGCACAATATTTAAGAGCGAGTAGTAGTTGAGAAGTTAGAGACCTAATATATAGAACTAATGAGCTAAGTCAGTAGCTGTATAACACAAATTTAAGAATGTTCATAATATGTGAGGGAAAGCCAGAGAGAGAAAACAAACCAAAGTAGAAGATGATTCATTTGGTAAATTCTTTGCACATGCAGGAGAGGCTAATAGGTAATGCCTGAGTTAAAGGATCAGACCATGATGTAAGAAGCATAGCTTCTTTCCTGAACCAGAAGGAAGGGTTATATAGGAGAGCACATGCAATGTGATTTCAGGGGTAGGGGGAACAAAAAGGCTTCCCAAACTTTGTTGTTTCTATTGCCCTATGCCTTTAAATTTATTGTTACATCGAGGAAACAAAGATTCTCACCACTGGGACAATTGACAGAACAAATGATAGATGGAGAAGAGTTTGAGGTTGTTAATAATTACAGCTTGCTTGGCTCCACAAGCAACACTCTTTGCATCAGCAATCGGGTAATCAAAAAACGAATTTCAGTGGGAAAATCTGCTGTCAGGGACCTTTCCATAGTACCGAAAAGCAACGATGTTAGTCTAGAGACTAAGGTGCACTTGATCCAGGTCATGGTCTTCACAATTACTTGCTATGCATCAGAGAGCTGGGCAATGGCCAAGGAAGATGAAAGAATTGATGCCATTGGGTTATGCTGCTGGAGAAGAGTCTTGAACATACCATGGATCGCCAAGAAAACAAACAGGTCTGTATTGGAATGGGTGAAACCAAGTTTCTTGTTTGAGGCTAGGATTTTGAAGGTCTGTCCTACATACTTTGGGCACATAGCCAAGAGGGACCAGTCCTTTAAAAAGGACATCATGCTTGGAAGGGCAGTGCTGGAGATGAAGAACCTGGATTAGATGGATTTATATCGTAACTGGGTTTATGGGAGTAGTTGTGTCTGATTTAGAGAGATTGGCTCAGAACAGGGCAGGCTTCAGAGCTGTTGTACATAGGGTAGCTTTGAGTCCCAAGCAACTTGATGGCATATTATAACAACAAATGATAGTATCTCTATTGTGAAGTATAATAATTCCGTAGTATTTTTTAATAGTGATTTTTAATGAAAGTTTAAAGAAATATTGGGTTTTCATTCACTTACTGTTGCACGTTTTCCTCCCTACCCCCTTCCTCCTCAATCTATAGTATTTTGATGGTTGAGTTTAAAGACTAAGGTGCAAGTAATTTAGGCCATATTCTCTTCACTTTCTTGCTGTGCATCTGAGAACTGGGCAATGAATAAGGATGACAGAAGCAGAATTAATGCTTTTGACTTATGGTTATGGAGAGGAGTACTGAATATTCATTCCATGGAATGTCAAAAGAACAGATATGTCTTGGAAAAAGTTCAGACAGTATTTCTTTTTGGAGTCAGAGATGGAAAAGCTCTGTCTCTCATTATTTGGACATGTTGCTAGGAGAGGCTATTCCTTGAAAATGAATATCATATTTGTAAAGATGGAGAGTCAGGTAAAGAGGTAAAGACCCTCAATGAGGTAGATTAATATGCTGACTGCAGCAATGAGCTCGAGTGTGTCACAGATGATAAGAATGATACAGTATAGGACCTGTGTCAGATGATACAAGTCTACTGTTCATAGGATAAGGATGACTCATATTTGTTTCAGTACAATTAACAACAATCTTTACAGAAGCAGATTACCAGGTACTCCTTCTGAAGTGCTATTTGAATAAATTTGAACCACCACTTTAAGCTTAACAGCTGAATGAAGACAATTTATTCTACCTCAGGATTGTCCCAAACTTCTTATCAGCCCACAAGGGAGCTCTGATGGGCTAGTGGAATGAAGCTGTACTGCAAGCTCGAAGGCATGGGGTTTGAATCCACAAGCTACTCCATTGAAGATGGATGGACAGTCTCCTCCTGTGTGATCCTCCTGTGTGATTAACTGCCTCTAGAAACCTGCTGGAGAGTCAGCTAGGAGATGGTTCTGAATTCACTATACCCAACAACAGTAAGTCCAAAAATTCCGAGAATTCCCTTTTTATTCTTTTCTGCACTATGAACTTTGGATTAATGGATTAACTTTACATTAATCAGTTGATAAATTTTGTTTTCTCTTCCTTTAATATTTCATTTTCAGCTTATCTTTGAAATACTAGTTTTATTTTGGCTTCTAGTTTTTTCCTGTTTGTTTGTAGTCTCATATGTCCAAATGTAAAAGTAGCACAATAGCTATGCTGTCATGTTGAAAAATAAAGACCTGCATTAAATTTTACCTCTTTAGTATAGAAAGCAGAGCCACTCTAAATCTTCTGGGATTGTGCAAGCCACACATACATTTTAACTGACAATCCCAAAATCTTCTGTGTATTCCTGGAGAATATCTCTGCCTGTAACTTTCATTTCTAGCAATTTATCTGCTGGAAAAGGAGAAAAAAAAATGAAAGCTCATTAATGATTTAAAATAAACAAATCAGCATCATTCAAAATATAATTTGAAATATAGTCATGTTTAATGCATAGCAATAACATAATATATTCATGGTAGCCTAATGAACATCAAATGAATTTTCATTAGTATTTACTAACTAAGATGTTATTTTTAATAAATGTGTTAAAATTTTAATTAGTAAAGAAAGTTATGCAGAAGACTATAAAATGTAAAGAGTAAATTTATTTTAAAACTAGATGAACTATTGCTATTAGTCTCTAAAAATCTATAATTAAAGTCCCTAAGATGGTACAAAGAATATAGACTACATTACTAAATGAAAGGGCGCTCTAGAGGGCATAATCGTTAGGGAGTTGTGCTACAAACCAAAAGGCAGAATCTCTGGGGTTTTGGAGGGAAAGAGAAGGGCAACCTTCTCCCATGTGATTTATAGGCTCAGAAGTCCAGTAGAGTGTCAACTATGAGTTTTTCTGACTGGACTGCTGTGAGAGTTGAGACTAAATAAACCAAATGCCATTAGCTCAAAATCCTCCTCCAGTGCTGCGATGGAGAAAAGCCTGGCAACCTGATTCCATAAATTTTGTAGCAAACAAAACCTTATGGGGCACAGCCATACACTAGAATTAATAAGGCAAGTCACAGAGATTCAGAAGGGGCTGACAACAATGCTTCAGTTTTTATTGTCAAGTAACTCTCTTCTGAATAACACTTTCCATTCTGAGAATGGAAATTTTTTGAGGAGGTAGAACTTTATTTTATCAATAATACTCATTCTTGCATCTCATTTTTTTATTCTTTCCTCATACCTATTTTTTAACTTTTTTATTATTATTAATTTCAATGAACATCTGCAGAGATTTTGGAATTCCATTCATTCATTGATGCACTT
>NW_006399763.1:29483175-29489084 GCF_000299155.1 Elephantulus edwardii | reverse complement strand
AAGAAAAACTCCTTCATTGGTACACAATTCTCCCCCTACCCTGCACATCCCCACTTCCACCCCAAGTATACTCCACTCTGCAACCCTCATTCCGGGCTCTTATGATAATCATAATGCCCTAAAATATATTAATTTTATAATGAAGTTTTAATAAATCTTTAAAAATGGGGTAAAACTTTTTCTCAGCATTTTTTAGAAGAAACAAACTTTAATTATAGGAATTCCTTTAACTCTCTTCAGGACAGTTAGCCTTTGTTCCAAACCATGTTATTTCCAATTGCCTCATCATAAACATGAGAAAAGTGTACAGAACAAAAATTAATTAATGTATTTAAATTATGATGTTGGTTATGAATATTGAATATATCATAGACTTTCAGAGAGAAAACAAGCTCAAATCTATCTTGGAAAGCGTGAAGCAAGAATTTCCTTTAGAAGTAAGTATGGAGAGACTTAGACTTTTACATGTTATTAGGGGGTGCCAGTCCCTGAAGAAGAGTAGTACTATTCTTAGGAAAGTAGGTCAAGTAAAAGAAGATCAGCAATAAAGTAGATTGACAGAGTGGCTACTAAAATGGATTTACACATAGCAATGATTGTGATGAGATAGTGACAGAGCGAGCAGAGTTTCACTCCATTGTCCACAGTAAGTTGGAACCCTTGGACAGCACTCAGCCACGACAGCAATGAAACAAATGACAATTACAAACATTCACTCAAGCAATATTTTCAATGAATGCGGTCTTAGTTCTTCTGTTTCGGTGTAAAGCAATTCAAACTATTTAGGCGAAAATTCATCGAGAATTACAATAAGAAACGGAATGGAAATGTCTTCATCCATACTTCCGACTGGCACTACATTCATCACTATGCAAATTATTTGCAGTTCATGTTAGCAGGTTTTCCCCTAAGATACAAGTTCCTTGGATAATACTTAGGAGATGAACTTTAGGGACCTGTATGTTTCCTGTGTCCAGCTCCTAAATATTATTCTTTAAGATTACCAGCAAAGACAGGGCTTTCTATAAAACTTGGGGTCTGGGTTGTTTTCAACACTGGGTTTCCCCACTGTTCTCAGAGTGCTGAAACAATGTTATCTACCTAAAATTACAGCTGTCTAGACCTACAACAATTAGTCTCTGTGCTAAATAATTTTACATTCTCCACAAAGCTATTGTGAGACTGACCTGGCCATTTAGTCAGATGAAAAAATGGAGGAAATATGGCTGAAGAAATAAGTCAGGTGCAAGTTTTCCACAGATGTAGTCTCAGAGAAAAGAATAACTAAACCGGTTTTGTGAATTGATGCCTTTGAGCTGTGGTGCTGGAGAAGAGTATTGAATGTGTCATGGACTGCCAAGAAAATAGATTCATCCTGAAGAGGGTTAAACCAAGCTACTCCTTGGAGGCAAGGATTCTGGGGCTTCGTCTGACATACTTTGGGCATGTTGCAAGGAGGGACAGGTCCTTGGAGAGGGACATCATGCTTGGGAGGATGGAGGGACAGCACAAGATTAGAAGACCCTCTATGAGATGGATTGATTGAGTGACTGGGGTAATCGGGATGGGTGTGTCAGAGGCAGTGGGATTGGCACAGGATAGAGCAGGGTTTAGGGCTGTTGTACATAGGGTCGCTATGAGTCACCGACTCAACGGCACATAACAACAATGACAACAACAATTCTAGATAGTACCCAGAACAAATCTATTATTTCCTTTCTTTCTGAAAGTCTATTAAATTATACCAGACATAGAGAAACAAATAAAACTCCAACCACAATAAACAAAAGAGAGAAAAAAAGTAGAAGAGAAACATTCATACATTTCTAGTGGACATAAAGGCAATGAGATAATGTTTACAGAGTAACCAGGGCAGAAGAAACAGTTGCATATTGGAATGAACCTTAGTTTTGGAGGAGGTCAGGGATGGACTGTCATTCCTCTAATCACCTCTTGGAGAAGTTCCAGATGCGTACCATCAGCAAGTTTTCTAAGCAGAAATCAGAAGCCATGGAGCCAGGAGCATTTTTAGGTCAGTGAAGCTGTTCACAGAATAATTGGGCCTGGTAGTTTGTGTATTCCCAGCTAACACTCTGAAAACTTCTTTCAAACAAGTTAAAAATATCCTTGAGAAAGTCTTTGTTAAGTATTTGGTCTGGTTATAGAAGCCCACAAGCATATGATTTTGGACATACATTAGGACTTGAAAAGAAAATAATAAAAATAGAGACATTGTCATTTAAGAAAGTAATTCTTAAGTGTCTTACCTCCAGATAGGAGTGCTATTGAATATAATTTTTTTGACTGATGAACATTCAGAAGTCATAACACATGGGTAATACTAACTGTTGTTGTTATGTGCCATCAAGTCACCTGTGACTCATAGTGACCCTAGTAGAATAGCTCTGAAAGCTGCCCTAACCTGCACCAATCTCATCATCTCCAATAGACATAATCCCATTGTTTCAGTCACTGAATCAATCCATCTCATCCTGAGTCTTCCCCTCCTGCACTGTCCTTCTACCCTTCCAAACATGTTGTCCTCTACAAGGACTGGTCTCTCCTGGCTGTGTGCCCAAAGTATGTGAGATGGAGCCTCAAAATTCTTGCCTCCAAGGAACAAGCTGGCTTCACCCTCTCCAGGACAGACTTGTTTGTTCTCCTGGCAGTCCATGGTATGTTGAAGGCTCTTACCCAGCACCACAACTCAAAGGCATCGATCCTTTTCTACCATCCATAGTTATTGTCAAGCTTTCTGAAGCATAGCAAGTAATTGTGAAGACCATGACTTGGATCAGGTGCACCTTAGTCTCTAGATGGGCATTGTTGTTTCTCAGTGCTCTAGAGAAGTCCCTGACAGCAGACTTTTCAAAAGCAATCCACATCTTAATTCTTGACTGCTGATGCCAAGAGTGAAGATCATGGAACCAAGCCAGCTAAAGTTATCAATAATCTCAATCTCTTCTCCAACCATGATGAAGCTGCCAATAGTTCCAGTGGTGAGAATCTTTGTTTTCTTGATGCTGAGCTTCAGTCTTCATTGAAGACTACAGAACTTGACCTTCTGTAGCAAATGACTCATGTCCTCTTCAGTTTCAGCAAGGAAGGTTGTGTCATTGGAATAATGTAGGTACCATAGATGATCAAATACTTGAGCCAAAAAATTATAGAACAAAAGAGAAAATAGTAACTGAACAAAGAAAAAAAAGAAAATCATTTCAGACATGCAGAGAAATATAAACAAAACCCCTCTCTGATAAAATGATAAATATGTGAACAGGATGAATGCTACATCTGGACATTGAATATAAAATCAGAAAAAACAAAATAGAAGAGTATTGTCATGGCTATTGTTAGTGCCATTAGTTGGTGTCAACTAATAATCACCCTATGTACAGAGATAAAATGCTGCCTAAGCCTGCATAATCCTAAGAATTTCTGTTTTACTTGACCTATTGCTGCAACCACTAGAAGGGTCTCTACTTTACCAAGGGAATGCTAGTGATTAAGATCTTCACTTGATGTCAGAATGCTATTGTTAGTGCAGTTTATAGTGGTAATATATCTGCTATTTAAATCCATTTTTTAAGAAAGAACTAAGAGAAAAAGTCTAAAAGAAAAATGGCAACTATTAAAAAAAGTTTGAAACTTTTCTTTTAGTTCTTTCTGTTAAATTAAAAGATGCATTGATTGAGGTCAGCCAAACACAAGCTCACTGTCATGGACTTGGTTCCAGTTCATAACAAGGTTCCGTTGGGTTTCTGAGGACAACATTGTAGTCGGAAAAGATTACCTATATTTCTCTGGAGATGCCTAGGAAACCTACTGGGATAGTTCTTTTCTAGTCATATTTTGTAATTATGAATCATAATTTACTCAAGAGTACACAACAATTGATGTTTAAAAAATAAATCAATAAACATATATATATATATATATATCAAATTTACATTTATGTGTCAATTAAAAGAAATAAAACTAGAGTCACTAAAAGACTATCAGGTGAGATATGGAGGTTGAGAGAAGGAAAACACAGCCTTTCATTATCTAATTTTTCATTGTATGTAGTATGTTGTTTTGTAGTCGGTTTTTTGTGGGGGGTTGAGTTTTTTCTTTTTTTTTTTCTTTCCATGCACACAATTGCTTTCCTATTTAGATAAAATTTTCTTGAGATATACATCTTCTCTTGGTTTTGGAGAATGGCTAAGGGGAAAAGATTTATAGAAGAGAGAAGGTGTGACGCTTATACTTTTAATAGTAAAGGTGAAAGACTGTAAGGGCCTGGAATAAATGTGTAGCTTATAACACAGAAGGAGCCACTCAATGGGTAATGAAAGATGAAATGTATTTCCCCAATTTCTGTTATTATAGATTGGAAAGTGCCTTCATTCTGGATAAGAAATTTGAAGAGTTTATGTTGAAACATTAATTGGCATTTGCTAAAAAATGAGATTGTTGGTTACAATGGAATTGGGACCTTTCAATGGGTTTTCAGAGGCAGTAAATCACACAGCAATAGATTGCCCATCTTTCTTCCATGGAGTAGATAGTAAATTCAAACTGCATATATTTGGGTTGGCAGTGCAATTCCTTACAACTAAGCCACTAGAGATCAAAGAAGGTATAGGGTATTATATAATGAATTCAATTTCATTTCAGTGATAAAAGTATGTTTTCATTTTGGAAAGGTTTTTCATTTGAAATTTGAAGCATTTATAAGCATTTACATGAACAATTTAAGTTTTGAGTCTACAACACAGATCTATTCTAATTTTAGTTCTACTGTGATCTGAAAGTTTACGAATCATTATGTTTCTTGTTAGATTATTAGTGTGTTTTATTTCATAACATTAATTGCAATTGATTAGTGTAATTAATTAAATTTCCTCTTAATATCTTATAGAATGTTGGTTTTCTTCTACCTAATCTATTAATATTTACTTCTCTCTTCTTCTATTCTCATCTCTCAAATCTATCCAAGAATGATTCTGTATGTGTGTAAATCTTTCCCTCCTGTTGTTGTTAGGTGCTTTCAGGTTGGTATGACTCTTAACAGCCTTAGAAATAACAGGTCACACCTTGCCCTGTGATTAAGTCCATGTTACAGTCACTGTGTCAACCTATGTAATTCAGAATCTTCCTCTCTTTCACTGACCCTCCACCATTTCTAGAATGATGTCTTTTTCCAGGATTGGCCACCCATAACAATATGCTTCAACAATATGTGAGAAGAAGGTTAACTATTCTCAACTCTAAGGAGCACCCAAGAAATCAAAAGATGCATTGCTTTGGAAAAGTCTACTATCAAAGACCTCATTAAAGTGCTAAAGAACAAGGACAGTAGTTTAATCCTGATGGACAGATATAAGCCACAGATTTTTGTTTTACATCATGTCCATTCTCATGTCTATTGCAGCATTATTGACAATAGCAAAGAGGTGGAAACAATCCAAGTACCCATCAGTGGATGAATGTCTAAATAAATAAGGTACATTTACTCAATGGAGTATTTTTTTTACTATTTTGTTAATTTTTAATATTTTAATAAACATTTACGGAGAGTTTGGATTTCAGTTTCATTCATTGTTGCATACTTTCCTCCCTGCTCATCCCGCCCCCTCAGTTTGCTTTTCGCTTTGAAAAGTGAAAAAAAAATTCGTTGTTATACAATCCACCCTACCCCAACCCCGCCACAGTCCACTCCAGTATGCAACTTTCATTCTAGACTCTTGTCATGATAATAATACCTAACCATATAAGTCCCTTATATGACATGCCATAACCAATTTTTTTAATTTATTTTCTTTTATTTATTTTATTTTAATCTATCTATCTATCTATCTATCTATCTATCTATCTATCTATCTATCTATCTATCCAGTTGTGTCTTCTCTTTTTACCCTGTTGGA
>NW_006399763.1:29472719-29482834 GCF_000299155.1 Elephantulus edwardii | reverse complement strand
CTGTCATTTTGCCAGTACCATGCTGTCTTTACCACCGCAGCAATGTAATAGGATTTAGGTACCATATACTTGGTTGACAGTTGTGATTTTTAAGTGTTCGATATGTGTCATTCCACTGTATTCTTTCTTGTACGCTCTTTGTTTCTCCCTTGCTGTTTTTAGAATTCTCAAATTCAAATTTGGCAAATTTGACTATTAAATGCCTTGGTGTTTTTCTTTTGGTGTCTATTCTATACAGTGTTCAGTCAGCTTCTTGAATGTATATCATCTCACTTTTCATTATTCCTGGGAAGTTTTATTCTAGTAATTCTTCCACAACTTTTTTAGTGTCTTTCCTTGCTTCTTCCTGTTTTGAGATTCCAGTGATGTGCGTATTATTTCTCTTCTTGTTGTCCCACATTATTCTGAGATTTTCTTCTTTTTCCTTCCTTTTTGATTCTGCTTTTTGCTCTAAGCACATCAGTGGTGACAATTCTTTCTACTATTTCACTAGTTCTGTGTTCCATCTCTTCTACTCTATTCCTGTGTCCCTCAATCATGTTGACAGCCTCTGAAACATTAAACCTCATAATTTCGATCATGGTTTCTTGTTTTTCCAATGCCTCTCATGCCTCATGTGTTTTATCTGCATTGTTTGGATGGTTTTCTTAAGCTCCTTCTGGGTTTTACTTACAGTATCTTGTAATTCTTCAGATTTGTCTTTCACCTTTTGAAAATATTAAGTCATTTTTCTTTTAAATTCTGTGTCATAAAGTTCCATCAGAATTTCTGGCTTCAGGAAATTCACTGATACTGTGTTACATTATGGGGGTGATATCTTGCTTTGAGCTTGTGTAGGCCTGCTTCTTTCATGACATGTTGTGACAGAGTTTTTCGTGCCTGAGGCAATAGTTGGTTCTTGATCTTATGTCACTGCTATAGAAGAAGGTGGGTGCACTTGCAAATGCACATGGGGGCAGCAGGGTGTGGGATGCACGTACAGATGCATGCATGAGATGGGGGTCATGCCTGGGACCTGAATTGAAAACCAGGAAGGCTTGGTTTTACCCTTGAGAACTGGGTATATGACCTCAGTTGATCGCTAGCTTGTGAAGGGGTCCCATAATTGGTCCATCAATCAGCAGTGATCCCCTAAGCACCTCACTCAGATTGCCACTGTCCTGTTTTCTCCAGGTGGGTGTGTCCCAGCAGAGCTCAAGGCTCCCCTCAGAGACTCCCTGCTCCCTGCTGAGGTATGCTGCTCCCTGTCAAGGCATTCTGCTTGCCTTCAAGGCTCATGCTCCCCTTTGAGGTTCACTGCTCCCCTCTAAAGAGGCTCACTGTTCCCAGATATCCTAAACTATTTTAATAATAGTTCTCACTCAAATTCCATCTGTCCTGCTTGTGTGTTGCTCTGTGCACATCATTCTGTGCATGTTGCTCTGTACACGTTGCTCTGACACTCAATGAAGTATTAAGCAGCTGTAAAGAGGTACTTCTGATTTTAATCTGCGGCCTTCGGCCGGCTTCAAATTGTTTTCCTGTCAAACATCCTTCTAGGTGGTATAGCAATGGTCTGTGCATTGCTGTACAGAGGTAACTCATGGTTGCTGTGATGCTGAACACTGTGACAACAATGTGCCAAATGTGGTAATGGGTACCCATGGTGGACAGTGTTTGCTGGAACTTCCCGACTAAAAGAAGCCTGGAAGCAAGAGCAGCATCCACTTCTGAAATGGCTTGCCTCTGGAAACTCTATGTCCAGACAGTGTTCAGGCCTTCCGTTCATACTACTTGACAGCACCTAACTACAACAACAACAAAGAGGTACTTCACTGCAGCTCAGTAATATTACTTCTGCATCTGGAGCTATGACCTGCAGCCTCTGGAGCCTGAGTGAGGCACTGACCCCCTGCATCCTGCCCTAGTTTGCCCCAAATGTGCCCCTGCACTGCAGTAGAGCAGGGAAGGCTGTTTTACAGAACTGCCAATGCCCATGGTGGCAACCAAGTTACAGATTTTTAAATTGTTCTTACACATCTGAAAATTGGACTATGGATAAAGAATATTAAAGAAGAACCTAAGAAGTTAAGTTGATATACTAAGGAAAAGTATTGACTATACCACAGACTGCTAAAAGAACAAATTATTTCCACAGCTTTTAATAATGATGGTCCATGAAATAATTTCATTTTTGTAGCTAATTTATGTCATTCATCTTAATTCCCTTTTGATTCATCCATGTTATTCAGTATTCTCAAATTCTGCATCATTTTTAAAATGTTGTATAATATCCCACTGTTTTAATGTACTATATTTTCTTTAACTATTTCTCCATTGATGGAAATTAAGATTTATTTTTATATGTTGTTGTTAGGTGGTATCAAGTTGCCTATAACTAATAACTCTATGAACAATGGATTTGAATCCTGCCCTACCCTTTACCATCCTCATCCTCTCTGACATATTTGAACTCATTGCTACAGTGGCTCTATGTTAATTCTCATTGAGAAATTTCTATTTTGAAGACCCTTTTACCTTTCCAAGTATGATGACTTTTTCCAAGGACTAGATTCTCCTAACAATATGCCCAAAGTCAATACAAAGGAATTCCTTGCCTTTGAGGAACACTCTCATTGTTCTTTCTCTAAGACATATTT
Organism: Elephantulus edwardii; assembly: GCF_000299155.1. Lineage (NCBI taxonomy): Eukaryota > Metazoa > Chordata > Mammalia > Macroscelidea > Macroscelididae > Elephantulus > Elephantulus edwardii. The sequence continues at coordinate 29,480,195 of NW_006399763.1, read as the reverse complement.
TTTTTCCTCTTCTTGCAGTCCATAGTATATTCAGTACTAATCTTCAACATTACAACTCAAAGGTGTTAATTTTTATTCTGTCATCCTTATACACTGTTTAACTTTTAATTGCATAGCAAATAATTGAAAAAATCATGATTTGGAGTACGTGCACCTGGTCTCTGAATAAAGAGAGACCACTCACTGATCCTTAAAACTTTGGTGAGGTCTTTGACAGTAATTTTCCCAGTTCTGTACTACTTTTGATTTCTTAACTGCTGGTACCAAGAGAATTAATTGTGGATCCAAGTAACATGAAATTGCTGACAATTTCTCTACACTTGTGATATTTGCATAGTATTGGTGGAAAATAAAATTAAAATCATTAAGATCAGCTTAATTTAGGACATGCAGTTAAGAAAGTCAAAACAGAATTTTCTGAATCCTATATTGTTGGTAATTTTTTTTTATCTTTTAGAAGACTTTCTATTTTCATTAGATATATATAATCAAAGAAAACAAACTTTGAAATAGTCATCATAGAAAAAAATCAGAAAGACATATAATTTGTTGCAAAAACTTTATGCAAAGAAACATTTTAATAGACAAGTAAAAATATATAAAGTCATAATAGATAAATAAGAGAAATAATGAGACATACCCCTTCACCCTTTTTTTGCACTTCTCATTGCTAAATTAGCCAAAATATGTGCACTTCAATTTGAAATACTTGGACAAAAATGTTGCTTTGGAAAATTCAGAATTAATGGAAAAACATACATATATGTTCTCGCTAGAGTATGTCAAGTTAATAGTGACTTATAGTGAGCCTATGGCCATATCCTCTACCATGTTCACAATTTCTGGTATGTTTGAGCCCATTTTACATATTTATATGTATGTAACTATGGATAGAGGATAGATAGATATATATATAGATTAGATAGATAGATAATCTGAGAAAGTTATGTGTGTATGTATGTATATATATATATATTTTTTTTTCTCTGTGTAGCAACTGGTAGATTAGAATCCCATCTATTCTTTAACATAGTGTAGATTCTTACCTGTAGGCAATATTGTGCTATAACTTGGAACAGGATTAGACTGATGTCTTTATTTTTTAGCATTTGTCAAGAGATCTTTGACAGAATTTTCCAATGCAATTCACCTTTTATTTCTTAGTTCTTCTTAGAGTCAAAAAATATTGAAACTTCATCTTATATCCTTTGAATATGTTTTCAGACATTGCTAGTTCTTGGGACGGAAAAAAGCAACATGGTTGAATAGGCAGAGGGCTGGTGGAAGAGAGACCCTAAATGAAACAGATTGACACAATGACTGTAACATTGGCTTAAGTGTGTTGGAGAGCATGAGGTTGACAAGGACAGGGAAAGGTTCTAATCTGTTTTTCCTTAGGTCTCTAGTAGTCATGTATATATACATATGAGTATGTGTAAATGTGTCCACAAATTAGAACAATGTTTCAACTTGTTGGTTTTAGAATCATTAAGAATTATAGTAAACTGAAAAGTGTATAAAAATAATAACAACATAGATGTATGTATAAATAAACATATATATTGAAAGAAAATGAGCTAATTATGGCGGAAAATACAAGTGGAAAATTTATAACAAGGGTCTTAAAGTACCAGAAAGTAACAATTGCCATTTGTTCTTTATAATTTAAAAGAAAAGCCCAAATCCCAAATGATACTCGTTGACATTGAGTTTGAACTCATATCTGAACCTCCAGTGGGTTTCTGAAGCTGTAAATCTTCCAGGAAGAGATTTTCCACCTTTTTTCCTTGGAACCACTGATAGATTTGACCAACTAGAGAGGCACCATCTTTGCATTATCAGTAAAACATCATACAATCACCAGACTCTCTCTAAGTGTAATAATCAGTCTTGAATCAATCAAATGAACTTCTCTTTCCTTAACACTTGAAGGAACCAAGTGTGGACTGTATTAAGTAAAAATACAGCACTTTGTGTATTTTTATACTTGAAAGGGTACATCTCAGAAAGCTTAATTTACTTTAGTATTTTTCAAGCCAAGACCATGTGCTTAGTCATAAAAAAGACAATTTGATATGCTAATAATCAATCCATCTGCATATTTAGAAATGGTAAATATCTAGAACTAGTTACTCTGGAAATTATAAAATAAAATGTGCAGTATTAGGTTTGGACATTTCTGAGCTAAAGAAGACAATGGATTACAAATGGTTAGTGACAGTGTGATCAATAATGGAATTCCCTAATATAGTATTCTGTTGTTCAGCAATAGAAGTGTAGTCAGGTTGTTTTATACTCTAACTTCATACGACTGGCTTGCTGTAAGATTAAAGTTGTTGAGTTGTTAATGTGCCATTGAGTCACCTGTGAATCATGGTGACCCTATGTATAATAGTACTAAAGTCTGCCCTGTCCTGAGCCAGTCTCACTAATTCTGACACACTAACCCCTATTGTCCTAGTTACTTTATCAATCCATCTTATCCAAGGTCTTCCTCTCCTGCCAACGTTCCTCCATCCTTCCAAACATGATGTCTCTCTCCAAGGACCTGTCTCTCCTGGCCACACGTCCTAAGTATGTGAGAAATAGCTTCAAAATCCTCACCTCCCAGGATAAACTTGGTTTCACCATCTCGAAAACAGACCTGTTAGTTTTCTTGGCATAATGTGTTCATAATGTGTTCAAAACTCTTCTCCAGCACCACATTTCGAAGACATTAATTCTTCTTCTGTCATCCTTAGTTATTGTCCAACTCTCTGATGCATAGCAAGTAATTGCAAAGACAATGGCCTGGATTAGGCACATCTTAGTCTCTAGACTGACATTGTCACTTTTCAGCACTCTGCAGAGGTCCCTGACAGCAGATTTTCCCAAGGCAATTCATTTTTTTATTTTCTGACTGCTCATATTAAGAGTATTGATTGTAGAGCCAAGCAAGGTTTACTTGTTAACAACCTCAATCTCTTCTCCATCTATCATGGTGCTGTCATTTGGCCCAGTGGTGATAATCTTTGTCTTCTTGATGTTGAACTTCAATCCATTGAAGACTATAATCCTTGACCTTCTGCAGCAAGTACTTTACGTTCACCTCAGTTTCAGCAAGCAAGGTTGTATCATCTGTATAATATAGGTTTTTGATGAGTTTTTCTTGAATCCGGATGCCACATTCCTCCTCATAAAGCCCTGCTTTCCAAATGATCTGTTCTGTACATAAATTGAAAAGGTATGGAGACAGGATTCATGCCTGACATACTCATTTCCTGATTTTGAACCATGAAGTGTTTCTCTGCTCTGTTCTGAGGACTGCTTCCTGGTCCAGGTATAGATTTTACATAACCACAATCAAGTGTTCTGATATTTCCTTTTTCCTCAAGGTTACCCACATTTGTTGTGATCCACACAGTCAAATGCCTTTGTAGTCAATGAAAAATATATACCCATTACATATACAAAACACATATAAACCTCTGGTATTCTTTGCTTTCTTCCAAGATTCATCTGACATTGGCAAAAATGTCTTTATTGCCATGATCTCATCTAAACCCAGCTTGTATTTCTGGTACTTTTCTGTCAATGTACTATTTTAGTCATTTCTGGATAATCTTCATCAGGATTTTGCTAGTGTGTGATATTAGAGATATTGTTTGATTATTTCCACATTCCGTTGGGTCACATTTTCTGGAATTGAAATAAATATCAATCTATTCCAGTCAGTTGGCCGAGTAGTTGTCTTCCAGATTTCTTAGCACAACTTAGTGAGCATGTCCAGAGCAGCATCTATTCGATGAAATACATCAATTGATATTCCATCAATTCCTGGGACTTTATATTTTTACCACATCCTTCAGACCAAGCTGAACTTCCTCCTTAATCACCTTTACCTCTTGATCATATGTTGTTTCTTGAAATTCTTTTGTGTTAGCCACTTCTTTTTGGTACAATTATTTTGTACACTCCTTCCATCCTCTTTTAATACTTCTTCAATCATTCAATATTCTGTCCATAGAATCCTTAAGCATTACAACTTGAGGCTTGAATTTGTTCTTTAGTTACTTAAGCTGCCGAGTGAGTTTGGCCCAATTGATTTTAGAAACCCAGCACCCTGTACATTTCACTATAATACTTTACCTTGTCTTCCTGAGCTGCCCTTTGGAAATCTTCTTGTCAATTCCTTATCTTCTTTATTTCTTCCCTTTGCTTTGGCTTTTTGACACTCTAGTGCAATATTCAGAGTCTCTTCTGACATCCATTTTGGTCTTTTCTTCTTGCTTCTTTGTAAGGACTTTGTGCATTCTTTCTGAATGAAATTCTTGATATCTTTCCACAACTCATCTAGCCTTCATTCACTAGTGTTCAAGTTCACAAACCTGTTCCTGAGCTGGTTTTTAAGGGGGGATAGACTGCAGATCAAATTTTGATTCCTGTGGAAATGGTATAACCTTCTTTAGCTTTAATTTAGATTTAAGTAGCTTATGGTCTGTTCCACAATCAGCACCTGTCCTAGTTTTCACTGCTAATATTGGACTTCTCCAACAATTCCTTCCACAAATGTAATTGATTTGATTCCTGTGCATCACACCAGGTAAAATTCATGTGTGTTGCCTATATTTTTGTTTCTTATAAAAGGTATTTGCTATGAATAAATCATTGTGCAGAATTCAATCATTCTATCCCCAGCTTCATATTTATTAAAAATATTGGCATGAAGGTAGCTGTGGGACAGCATTGCAGGTTGAGTCTCTAGAAGGATGAAGAAAACTGAGAAATATTGAGGGCTTGAGAGAACTAAAAGGAGATACATAGGTAAAGATCTTAGATAAGAAAGGTGCAGTGATAACAAGGGCAAAATATTTGGATAAAAGAATGCAATATAAGCACTGACTAATTTAGAGGGAGAATAACTTCAGACCTTGATGATCTTCACTAAAAGTCTATGAGAATGGATCAGAATTAAGGTAAAGTACTTGAGGATTAGAAAGTAAAGTGTTTGAGATGGAAGTGTTGAATGAGTTTGCTGTCTGGATATTGGAAATTCTCCAATTTTAAATGAAATTTTATATGCAATATACAAACTCCCTTGATAATTAGTCTTGTCTTTGCTGTTGAGTTGTAATTAAGTCATAACTGATTGTCTATGAGTTTTCAGAGGCTAAAAGTGCACAGCAAGAGATTGTGTATCTTCCTTCATTGAGTCACTGGTGGATTTGGACCACCAGAGAGGTGACACCTTTGGATTAGCAGCACAATTCATTACAAGCTATATCACTAGACTTCCCTATAATATCAAATAGATGTTTAATAATCATCTGAATATGAAGGAAATGGTTTCAAGTACTAACATTGTCATGAGTTCTAACATTATAAAAATACATTTTATTTAAATATTATAGGAATTAAAATTTTTAACATCAATTGACAGAGAAATCAGCGAGGGAGTGGAATCTGTCCTACTATTTCAAATTCAAGTGAAAAGAAAACAATCTTAAAATTAAACTAGAGAAATCAACATTTTGCCTAAAATATTATATACAAAGATTCTACAGGCTGATTTTTCCCAGACTTTTTCTCTTATTTTCTGCCACATTTTAAATATGTAGGAGTCACTTTAATTTGATGGCTAATTTTATCCTAAAATTATTGGTGTTTGGTTCAAGTTACATTGACTATGTTATGATAATTCTGCACTATTTCAATAAAATTAAAATGTGTTGCTACTTCTTTGCCCAGAGATATTATAGGTAAAATGGAATAAATATTTTAAAATTGCAAAGAAAATTTTCTAAACATAAAGGAAAATATCTCTATATCCATTTCTTATACTCAATCCATGTACGTAACATCTTTTTTAAAAATACTGGTTACTGTCATTTTCACACATACATGAACTGATCATGAAAGCGTGTTACATTCTAATAATCATTCTATGAATTTTTTCAAATGATAGTAACAAGATATGAAAATTAAAAGTTATATTCCAAATAACTCTATGTATTGCTATGAAAATTTAGTGTATATTTTTATTCAAGCTTGTAATTATTTGACTTTACCATTTAAGTCACTATTGAGAAAATGGAGTGGAAGATTAAAAATTATCTGATACATTTAGATTACTTAAAACAACAAACAATCCAGATCATTCAAAAGAAAATTATACCTGTCTTCTTAATAACAGGCTAGGTCCATGAATAATTCAGATGATGGGCTTGCTGTTTTCACTGAATGCCCACAGTCTACACTGGAGATTTTCAGATAAAAATGAGAGTTCATATTCAATGATGATACTTTTATTTACAAAAGAGCATTCACCCATCAACTTCTTCCATTACTATACTCCCACTTTGACACATAAATTCATCACACCTTCCTTTTATTTGTTAGACTGTGAGAATTTTATCCCAAGAACACTTTTTCAAATGTTATCAGTGATTGGAAACAAGTGGTTATAATGAAAGTAGATTTGCAATCTTCAGCCTAGCAGTTGTAGCTCTGAATGCTATAATTATGAAACCATCCATGTATATGCCATCATAACATATTATGACAGAAGATTATATTCCAAATAAATATTATTTCCTAAAGTAATGGTTTTAAAAATGACTTTTCTTCTTTGCTCTCTCTACAATATTCCAAATTAGAGTTTAGCCAAAAAGAAACTAATGAAGATTTTAAAACACAGAGAACAATGAACCCCAAATTTCTGATTACTGGAGGTAGTCTATTTACATCTTCTATCACTTTCACCATTTAGCAATATGGTTTCCATGGAATACATAGGGGTATATTAGCAGAATTAGGCCATGAGATGTTGCTATTAAGTGGAATTTGATGGCAGTGAATTTAATTTTTATTTTGAGGCTCACTCCTACCAACATGCAGTGTTTCCTGCTCTGTTCTGATGACTGCCTCCAGGTACAAGCTTAGGTTTCACTTAAGCAAGATCAAGTAGACTGGTATTCCCATTCTTCTCACAGTTAGTCACAGTTTCTTGTGATCCACATAGTCAAATGTCTTTGCATAGTCAATGAAGCACAGATAGACATTCCTTGGGTACTCTCTGCTTTCAGCCAAGATCCATCTAGCATTAGCTATACAAGGAAGTCCAGTGAATACCACTATCATTCAAATATATGCACCAAAAACCAGAGACAAGGAAGAAGAGATAGAAGGTTTTAACCAACTTTTACAATCGGAGATTGATCGAACATGCAATCAAGATGCATTGAAAATAATGGGTGACTGGAATGCAAAAGTCAGGAACAAAGAAGAAGATTCAGTAATCGGAAAACATAGACTCGGTGACAGAAATGGAGCTGGAGAGAGAATGATTGAATTTTGCACAATCAATGACTTATTCATAGCAAATACATTTTTAAGAGACATAAACGCAGGTTATATACCTGGATTTCACCTGATGGTATGCATAGGAATCAGCACATGCATAGGAATCCACATCTGTGGAAAGAACCGCTGGAGAAG
>NW_006399763.1:29460672-29470877 GCF_000299155.1 Elephantulus edwardii | reverse complement strand
TGGAAAGGGTTAAAGCTGGTGGCTCCTTGGAGGCAAGGATTCTGAGGCTCCGCCTAACATACTTTGGACATATTGTGAGGAGAGACTGGTCCTTGGAGAGGGACATCATGTTTGGAAGGGTGGAGGGACAGCGCAGGAGAGGAAGATCCTCTAAGAGGTGGATTGATTCAGTGACTGAGATAATTGGGATGGGAGTGTCAGAGACGATTGGCACAGGACAGAGCAGAGTTTAGGGCTGTTGTACATAGGGTCGCTATGAGTCGCAAGCGACTCGACGGCCCATAACAACAACAACAACATACCTAGTACCATGACAACTTCTAAACTGAGCCTGAATTTCTAGCAGTTCTCTGTTGATAGGCTATTCCAGTTGGGTTTTTTTTTTAATAATTTTCAGCAGAATTTTGTTTGTATATAATCTTAACGATATTGTTTGATAATTTCCACACTCTGTCTGGTCACATTTCTTTGGAATGGGAAAAATTATAAATCTCTTCTAGTCAGTTGGCCAGGTGGCGCTCCTCCAGATTTCTTGGCACAATCTGGTGAGTACATCCATGGCAGCATCTGTTTGTTGAAATATGTAATTGGCATGCTATCAATTCCTAGAGTCTTGTGTTTTTGCCAATTTTTCCAGAGCAATTTGAACTTCTTTCATCCCCACAGGCACTTGCTTATACATTGTTTCATGAAATTCTTCTGTGCCAGCATATTCCTTTTGGTACAATGACCCATGGAAATACTGAATGGTTCAAAATTGGTAAGGGTATATGCTGAGGATGTGTCCTATCTCCATATCTTTTCAATTTGTATGCAGAACAGATTATCCTAGAGGCTGGGCTCAATGAGAAGAAATGTGGCTTCAGAATTGGAAGAAGATTTATCAACAATGTGCATTACATAGATGACAGAAACCCTGCTTGCTGAAACTGAGGAGGACCTGAAGCATTTTCTCCAGACGGTCAAAGATTGCAGCCTTCTATACGGATTGAAGCTCAACATCAAGAAAACAAAGGTTCTTACCAATGGGCTGATTGGCAGCTTCATGACAGACAATAAAGAGATTAAGACTGTTAATAGCTTTAGTTTGCGTGGCTCTAAAATTAACACTTTTGGTATCAGCAGTTGGGAAATTAAAAGACAAATTACCTTGGGAAAGTCTGCTATCAGAGACCTCTCCAAAGGACTGAAAAGCAACAATGTCAGTCTGGAGACTGAGGTGTGTCAGATTCAGGCCATGGTCTTTGCAATTACTTGCTATGCATCAGAACGCTGGATCACTACTAGGGATGATAGAAGAATTATTGATGCCTTTGAGCTGTGGTGCTCGAGAAGAGTATGAATATGCCATGAACTGCTAACAGAACAAACAGGTTTGTCCTGGAGAGGGTGAGACCAAGCTGTTTCTTGGGGGCAAGAATTCTGAAGCTTCATTTGTCATACTTTGGACATTTTGCAAGGAGGGACCAGTCCTTGGAAAGCAATGTCTTTTCTGGAAGGGTGGAGAGACAGTGCAAGAGAGGAAGACCCTCGATGAGATCGATTGATTTAGTGATTGTGGTAATACTGGTAGGTGTGTCTGAGACAATACGATTGGCACAGGATAGAGTAGAGGTTAGGATTGTTGTAAATAGGGTCACTATTTATAATCCAAATAACAAATTCAACTGTGCATTTTATTTTTATTGTGCATTTTATGCAGCAACATATTTTAAAACAAAACTTAAAAATCCTTCCTTTACAATCCTTTAATCTAGTAACAATCACTGTCCAGTAGAAAGTATCATAAGACTAGCTTACAGTTATTACATAATAGTCATTTATTGTTTATATCATGTGTTTGGGTGTATATTTGACTTATTTGCATTGAATTCCGTAAGCAATGACCATGTCTTTTGTCCTCTTAGTCACTAACAGATGAAAAGGAGAATTCAAAGACAGAGTTAATAAAGAAACCATCTGGTATAGAGTAGATTAATTCTCAGGCATAAGAATTTTTAGATTCCCATGTTCCCAATTGCTGGGAAAATTTTTGTGCACCTCTTAAAAAAAACTTGAAAAAATGTTCTGGGTCAGAATGAGCATCCAAATTACTTGAAAAAGAAATAAACAAATGAAAAAAATATTATTGCATCTTTGTGCTGTATCTATATGGCAGAGATTCAGAATTTTATTTTTTAAAGATAATATTATTTTCTTCTATATTTTATCTTGAAAATTCCTCTGTTTTGGTAAAAATGTGATATGTGCAATCTTCATAGGTATTTGTGTATATTATATACATGCAACACACACACATTTTTGTTACTTATTCTCTCTTTTGCTAATACATATTTTTTATTATTTTCAAAGTTACTACACAATGTACTAGAATTAAAAAAATGTCAAAATGCACTAAGACAATGCAGATTAGCACATACACATATACACACACACGTGTAAGTGCACAAAACATGTACACAAGTTAGAATCCCATCTCAACAGTTAAAAAAAAAAATCTTCCTTTTCTTTTCTACCATGAAGATTCTCTCCATATTCTCTCGGACTCTCAGTTTCCTTTCTTTGCCCACTTTGCCTCATAAGGTCATCACACGTGCAAGCCCAGCATCCTGAGTGTCCCCGGGTGGGCTGTGCCATCTGGTGTCATTAAGAACAAGGAAGCACTATTCATCCGGGAGTGCAATCAGACACTTTATGTTGCTGCAGCTGTCATCCCGGCACTGTGGCTTCCTGCCATCATGGCTGCAGGGGCTAACTTTGGCTCTGGGAAGACTGGCATCCCTGGAAGAGGACGGCACCTTGCACATATAGGCCCCCTCTTGCTCTGGACAGCTGGTTCCAACACTAGGCAGATGGATGCAGATCACAATGAAGTCTAGGCAATTGACTCATTATTCCTCAGCTTGCGAAGCTATGGTTCTTTAAGTTTTGGAAACTTCACCAAAAACTATTTTATACTTTTGCTTCTACTTCTGAACTTCTAGTTCAGTCACTGATAAATTCCAGAGACTTAAAAGTTACTGTGTGTGCACTGTCTATGTCTATACTCGTGCCAAAATCTCAGCCCCACACAACCCCCAGGCATCAGAGATGTGCACGGATTATGCAATTTCAAAAGCATGACCTTAGTTGTGTTTACTTTCTAATCTTCAGTAAGTAATTTTACATGTTTCCTGAAGCTATTCACTTCACTATAGATTAGTAAATTACCTGAAGCAAATTTGTCTTTATGTTTCTGGGTACTCCATCCCTGTGAAATAGTAAATCTGAAAGGTGGGGACTTTGATTCTGTAGGAGTGGTGTTGGATTAGGAGGAAGGCAAACACTTTCTTTGAAGCAGAATAATATCTGGTTCCATGGTCAACAAAGTCTTTTTTCACCCTACTATTGAGTTTATGGAAGGGTCTAGGAACTTGAAAGACTAGTAATTTTGTTCCTAGATCCCATGAATTCTTCAAAAGTATACAGTAAAAGAGGAGAAGGCATAGAAAGGTCACTTGAAGAAAGGAACTTAAAATTCTCAATGCAGTGTATCGATAATACAGTGTTTGGAATACTTGATGGTTTATCTCCCTAAAGAATGCTGTTATCTAATGCCTTTTTAAATAACTTTGTGGTTATTTAAAATTAAGAGAGTCTAATATTAAAAATAGAAAAAACATTAGGAAAGAGGACATTTTTAAATCCTATGACTTCATGTTTCCTTCTGTTGTCCATAAAGTAGTTATCAGTTTCAAACAGTTCAGTGACACCTATCAATATCAAGAGTATTTTACTTTTTAGAAAGTAGAAAATAAATTAATTTATTAATTATACATTCACTGAGTATTTTTATTTCATTAACTATTATTTATAGCTTCTAAGGCTTTGAAGTCTTCGATGATTCCATAGTAGAGTTCACATTTTCTCTGAAGGAGAACAACACACATGGCAAGATAATGATAAGCCTGGACCTTTACTAAAATTAGCTAATTCCAGTCCTCAAAATTGTTAGTTACAGCATAATAATGCACCAAAGACATTAAAACATTCTATTTTCACAGTATTTTGAATAAATTATTTCATCTAATTTTTTTTTATCTTATAATTAACAAAGACAACTTTATGATTAGACCATATAATTTTCCTCTTTGCCTAACCCCAGTACTTTCTAATAAGGCAGCAAGGAGCTGCTATTTGATATAACCAAAGGCTGAGTGTAGGACAGTAGGTGCTTTTTAATCTGGAAAGAGCTTGAAGGGACTTCAGAACCAGCTGCTTTGATTTAGAGACTGTCAAGGAGCCATTTTCTTCAACACACTTTGGAACCTGTGATTTCATCAGTTAGGGGCCTAAATTGATGGGCCTTTCACTTCTTTACCTTCCTCTTTGTAGGCAATAATCCTAAAAAGCAGGTTCTTTAGCAGCTGGAATTGGTTGATTTTGCTTACAGGTAAGCAAGCAGTCCTGTTCTCACCCTGTTTTCACATTTTTATTTGCCCAGAGAAGTGGAATTTGGCAGCAGGGGGGGAAAAAGTGATTCCCTACCCGCCATATATTAGAACATATTTTTTCATAAAAATTGAGTATTTGTTTTGAAATTTATAATCATATAAAATAGTGCATATTACATATTTCAAAACAAAAATTAATACCCAATTACAATACTTCAAATTTGGAAATTATTGGTATGCCCTTTTGTGCTTAACTAATTGCATTCTTCTTTCTTTCAATTTCTACATGTTTATTCTCCAAAAAGATAAACATAATCCTAAACGGTTTGTTAACAGCTTCTCAGAAATGAAACCAAATTCACTATTTTCAATCAATTTCAACTTATAGCAACTCTTTAAAACAGAGTAGAACTATGCTACAAAGCATCAAAGACTCATTTACAGAAGCAGACTGCCTCATCTTTCTTGGAGCTGCCGGCAGATTTGAATTGCTGTTCTTTTTACAGCAATTGAGTGTTATAGACAAGAAATCACCAGGGCTCCTAATAATCTTCTTACTCTTAAATTGATTTGCTATGAATATCTTTTAAAAAAAGAGTCTTGTTGATGGATATAAATGTTGAATACTGAGCTGCTATTAAAAGTCCTTGTTCAGACTCACCAACTGTTCCGAGAGAAATAAAACAAAACAAAAAACTGAAACTCATTGTATTCAAGTGAGAACGAACTCATAGCTGACCTTTCAGCTAGTTTCAGAGGCTGTGAAGTGTGTGGTAAGAAATTGCCTATTCTTCTTCCCTAGGACCTTCTGGATTCAAACTGCAGCCCTTTGGTTCAGCAATATCATTCACTATCACTTGTGTCTCCAGAGCTTCATGAAACCTTTTGCCTGATTTGATTCCTCTAAGCTCTCAGCCACAGCTTTGGTTTTACAGTCTTTTGCCAGCATCCAGATCTTGGGCTCCAGTATTCACAAAGGATAAGCTTCTCTCCTGGTTCTATATTTTTTTTCATGGACCAGGAAGCTCCTTAGATAGGAAACTCTTAGATTTTACCTATCACTGAGGGAAAGACGTTTAGGGGATCAGCCAACCTATGTAAAGGGCAACTACTGGACAATCAGTTGGGAGGTGGCAGCTAAGGTTTGTAAAAGTCAGATATGGAGTAAGGCACTACTGTAGAGTGTGTTGGGCTACTGAAGGAAAGGTTGAGATTTCAAATCCTCCAGCCTTGGAAACTCAACAGAGGATTACTTGAGTCAGAATCCACTCAATGGCAATAAATTGGTAACAACTTTAAGAACAAAAGTCAAATTCCTCTATTTAATAAAATGATTTCATACTATGCAGTAAGTCAATTTACACTCATTAGCTGTGGATAAGAGTTCCCTGGCCCCAGATTTTGGTTGACACTCGTCATTAGGTGATGTAATCTGGAAGGAATTGAACCATAAATTTAAAAAGAATGCTTCTCTGGTGGTTGAATCCATCAATTACTTCATGAGAGAAAAATGGGTAATATCTCCCCATCCCATTTATGGCCTCTGAAAACCTACTGGAGAAAGATTCACCATCTATGAATCAGTTTCATCTCAACAGCAATGAATTTAGTGAGCCATTTGTCTACTTTTAAAGAATTTGCTGTTTAATCAATATGAAATTATACCATATTTTGGTGGTAAATAGAGGTTCCTTGGTTATATATGAAATTAAATATAGTTTGAAAAAGAAATTTTCTTCTATCTGAATTGTGAGCTTTAGAATTAATATTTAGCAAATATCTGTTATTATTGCAAAATATCTCTATTTTTATTTATCTGAAAATATCTTTTCCCAGATAATCAAAAGACACTGTAATTGTGTATCGAATTTTACACAGTTGCTTTCGCTCAGTAAGCTTAATAACATATTCCACATCCAGTCTCATCTTTCTGTTATTTTGAAGTCACTTAATGTAACAATATTTTCTGCCTATAATAGATTCTGTTCTCTGTGCTTTACAACCTCCTTGGTTTTTCTTAGACATAAATTTATATTAGTATATTTGTACTGTAAATAAATCTTTTTTTATTTGAGTATTTTGAGCCTTCTGAATTGAAATTTGCTACCAAGAATTCTGAAAAATATTTGCCAGCTGCTTTTGTCCTTTTCTAATTTTACAATTTCAGTTATTCACAGATTAGAATTTCTTACTGTATCATCTATTTTCTCTAACTTTAATTACATAAGTTATTTTTAATTTGTTGTAGTTAGGGTGAAAGTTTACAGAGCAATTTAGATTGCCACTCAATAATTTATATATCATTTTATAACAGTAATTATCATTTTCTCAGTGTAAGAGTACTCTCTCTGAATCGTCCTTTGATTCCTGGTATCCTTCTTCGTGTCTCTTTCTATTTTCTGAGCTGCATTTAGGAGCAAACTTTGCCCTTTTCATCTTGTGTAACTAATTGTCCTGAGAGATATGTTTCTCATCTGTGTTATAATTTATTTTATAGGCCTGCCTATTGTTCCACGGAAGGTTTATCCCTAAGGGTAAGTTCAGATACTAATTTGAAGAATGTTTAGCTTGTACATCTCTTAGGATCTTCTTTTGCCTTGTTGATCTTGTGCAAATATCTTCCTTATTGTATATTGCCTTTCCCTGTACTCAGTGTTAATACATATCTACTCTTTAGTTAGGGAACTTTGGTAGCCTAGTGGTAAGGAGCTGCACTGCCAATATTCAAAACACATGGTTTGAATCTGCCAGGAAAAAGTTGGACAATCTCCTCCTATGCAATTATACCACCTATAAAAAAGCACTGGAGGGTTAACTATGAGTCAATTTCAAATTGATGGTACATCACAGCAACATTCTGTAGTTAGTTATTTTCCATACCCTCCTTTTGCATCAATTGATAAAGATAAATATATCATGTCTTGGGTCAGCTATGCTTTAGTCTCTAACCTGATATCCTTTCTCTTTAGCACTTTAAAGAGACTATTGACAACAAATATACCCAACTTGAACCAGAAGGCAGTCATAAGAACAGAAAAAGGAGACACTGCATGAATAAAAATTGGGAAGGTTGTACCCCAGGGATGTATTCTGTCTCCATACTTTTTCATTCTATCTGCACAACAAATTATCTGGGAAGCCTGGCGCTATGACGACAAGTGTGGCATCAGGATTGGTGGAAGATCTATTAACTATCTCCGTTATGCAGATGACAAAACCCTACTTGCTGAAACTGAGGAGGACTTGAAGTGCTTGTTGCAAAAGATCAAGGACTGCAGCCTTCAATATGGATTGAAGCTCAACATCAAGAAAGCAAAGATTCTCACCACTGGCCCAATTGGCAGCATCATGATGGATGGTGAAGAGATCGAGATTGTTAACTGCTTTAGTTTGCTTGACTCAACATTCAACACTCTTGGTACAAGACAGGAAATCAAAAGACAAATTGCATTGGAAAAGTTGGCTGTCAGGGCCCTCTCCAGAGTACAACGATGTCAGTCTGGAGACTAAAGTGCACCTGATGCAGGCCATAGTTTTCACAGTTGCTTGCTATGCATCAGAGAGCTGAACCATGACTGTGGATGATAAAAAGATCATTGTTGCTTTTGAGCTGTGGTGATAGAGAAGAGTTTCAAACATACCATGGATGGCCAGGAAAACAAACAGGTTCATCCTAGAGAGAGTACAGCCAGCCTGCTCCTTGAAGGCAAGGACTCTGATACTTTGGAAATATTGCAAGAAGAGATCAATCCTTGAAGAGGGACATCATGCTTGGAAGGGTGAAGGAAAGAAGAAAGAAAGGGAGGCTATTAATGAGATATATTGATACAGTGACTGGGGTAATAAAGGTAGATGTGTCAGAGACAATAAAGTTGGCACAAGATAGGCAGATTTCAGGGCTGTTGTACATAGGGTTGCTATGAGTTACAGGTGACTCAATGGCACCTAACAACAACAACAACAACAAAAACTTCAATATATGATTTAATTTCTTGTCTACTAATTCCGTAAGTATTGAATGTGAAGTAAAGTAGTATAAATGCTAGACAATTGTAATATTTTCTCCATTTTTCATGTAGTTGTTTATTGATTTGGTTGGTCTTTGAGCTTAATTAATAAATACTTCATGAGGGAGAGAATAGCCTAAAAGTATTATATTTTAGAGCATTATTTTTATCGTAGGAGTATGCAATGAGGGTTGCAGAGTGGATTATATTTGGGGGTAGTGGGTGGGGTTTGGGGAGGTGCAGGGGTGGGATTTTGTACCAATGAGGGAGTTTTTCTTTTGCTTTTCAAGGAGAGGAGCAAATGGTGGGGAGCGGGGAGGGGTTTGTGCGGGGAGAAGGGTGCAACAATGAATGAATGGAATCCCAAAATCTCTGTAGATGTTCATTGAAATGAAAAATAAACAACCTAAATTAAAAAAATAAATAAATACTTCAAGTCTTTGTTGGTTTGAAAGTGAGATCATATCATGTATAGATTGCAAGGTTTTCATGATTCTTTTTCCAATCTTGATGTCACATTCTTCATAAAATATAGCTTCTCAGATAATTTACTCAGCATATAGATTGAATGGATCAAGTGAATGCAGACAATCTTGACAGTTTTCTTTATTGAAAAATACCCAATATTCCCTATTCTTTTTGAAAAACTCTTTCTTGGTCTATGCTATTTTTTAACAAACTTCAGTAAGATTTACTTGCATGTGGAAGTAATGATATCATGCAACCATTTTCAACAGTGGTATTGTGTGATTTCCCTCTTGAAATTGGCAAAAATACAAATGTTCTCAGTTGAATGGTGAATTAGCTTTCTCCCAAATTTCTGAGGTTAGCCAAATTTCTGAGGTGGTCATCTGTTTGTTGAAATGTCTCATCGGTATACTATAAAATCCTGGTATTTCCTAAACTCCTAAACACTTTGTATGATTCAATTAGTAGGTTACAAAGATTTGGACTCTAATTTCAAGATGCAACTTGACCAATTGACATAATGTAGCCCATGAAGTTAATGCTCTACACACTAGTTTGACTCATGTTTGAATCTTAAAAGCTTTAGAATAAATATCTATGGTAACAATTGGATTCTGTGAGCAAAACAATAAAGACAGAAACCAAAGATAATTGGGGACTGGAGTAATGAAACAAAGACAGAAACCACTTAATAAAAAGAATAATAGTCTATTTAAACCATGGCTCTTCTATCTCGGTACCTGAATTCAATGACTCCTGACCAACACTAATGATCATTACAACAAATAAACTACTAGATACTCCTGGACAGAGTATATTTTGTGTTCTTAAATACAAAATAAACAACAACTTATCTAAAAATTTTCTAGACTTATTGGAGGAATTATCAAATTATTATCCTGGAATATTCTTTAAACATTCAACTTAAATCATTCCCAATGCCACCCATCAGCAAAGCGACAAATGGCTCACAAAAGAAATAATATCAACCATAAGTAATGCATTTCATTAATCAATCAACTAGATGAGAACTTATGTTTAACATCTACACTAGATATAAGATTAGAAAGTAAGGAGAGATAATGAAGTTAGAATAATGGAAACAAAATAACTAGAATAGAAATAATAGGAATGCTAATATATTATGATATTGACATATTAGGCATTGGAGAGATGAGATGGACTGGCATGGGCCATTTTGAGTCAGATGACCATATGATATATTACTCTAGAGATGAAAAGACAAGGAAAAATGGGGTTGCCTTCATAGTAAAAAAAGTAATTTCTAGATCCATCT
>NW_006399763.1:29421526-29450592 GCF_000299155.1 Elephantulus edwardii | reverse complement strand
ACATCATGCTTGGTAGGGTGGAGGGACGGCGCAGGAGGGGAAGACCCTCTATGAGGTGATTGATTCAGTGACTCGGGTAATCGGGATGGGTGTGTCAGAGGCAGTGTGATTGGCATAGGGTAGAACAGGGTTTTGGGCTGTTGTACATAGGGTCTTTATGAGTCACAAGCGACGGCACATAACAACAACAACAACATTTAGGACATGCTTCCTGGAAGGCCAGTCCTTTAGAATGACATCATGCTTCAGAAAGGAGAGGGTCAAATCAGGAGAGGAAGGCCCTGGATGAAATGGATTGATTCAGTGACTGGCAATGGGGGCGGGTGTTCAGAGAAGGAGAGGAAGACTCAGGTTAGGGTGGAGTTCAGAGGTACTGCTCATAAGATTGTTATGAATCATGGTTGATTTGATGGCATATAGCAACATTTCAATCTCAAAGAGCAAGGATCCTTTCATTTATCATTTAAAAACCTGAAGTGTGTTAATTTCATGCCATAATTTTTCAATTGCTTCCAGTTGCACCTAAAAGTTGGAAAAATTAAGGAAGAGCAAAGAAGATTATTTGGTTTTGATTTTGTTACTGGTGAATAGTATTAAATAGGCAATAGACTGTCAAAAGAATAAGCAAGTTTGTTTTGGAGAAAATGTAACTAAGGTGATCCTTTGAGGCAAGGATGATGAAACTTCAGCTCACAAATGTTATCAGGACATGTTATCAGGAAGGGCCATCCTTAAAAAAATGCATCATGCTGGGAAAAGCAGAAGGTCAATGAAAGAGAAGAGGACTCTCAAGGTGATGGATTGACATGTTGTTGTTGTTGTTGTTAAGTGCTTTCAAGTCTTAGATGACTCACAGTGACCCTATGAACAAAAGATCTGAACACTTGTATAACTTTGGTCGTTTCTCCATGTTCATAGAGCTTCCGGAGGCAAACTATTTCAGAAGTGGATGTCACTTCTGCTTCCAAACTTGATTTAATCGGAAAACTCTACCAAAAATTGTCCACCATGGAAGACCATTATCTCATTTGGCACGTGAGTGTCACAGTGTTTAGCACCACAGCAACCATGAGTAAACTCTGTACAGCAATGCACAGACCAGTGTGATACCACTTAGAAGAATGTTTGACCAAAAAGAATTTAAACCAGGCCTAAGGGCCACAGATTAAAATCACCCACCTTAGGCTTGGTAGCATAACTTTCAGTCCACTAGGTCAACAGAGCTCTCTCTGTGTTGTCGTCATTATTATTGTTAAACCCTAGTTGGTTTGTAGCTAGGAGCCCTGTCACCTCATCTCACTCACCTTAGCAAATCACCCTAACACTCATCCCAGGCAAAAAATCTTATGTAGAACCCAGCTCCCGCGGATGGCTTTCAAAATGGATTCCAGCCCCATGCTGCCAAACAAAAGGGTATTTAACCAGGAGGCCTTGTCACTTTGCCTCACTCCCATTAGTGAATCAACTTTCCACCCTAATGCTTACCAATGTGGGCCAACAAGCTTCGGTAGAATCCAGCTCTTGTAGATGGCTTTCAAATTGTAAAAATGGACTCAAGCATGTTGGAGATCATGTGAATAATGCAAAGTAGGGAAAGCTTCAGGTCTTTTGTTTTATTTATATCTTATTGTATCCATAATGTTCCTATGATTTATAGTCACCTCTATGACTCTGTGACATCTAATGACTACAACAATATTTCAGACAAAGAAAAGTCAGTTGCCTTGGTTTTACAGTTTGTAAAAAAAATCAACACACACATCGTATAAAACCAAGGATATGATGGAGAATGTTTATAGGATGTTATTGTTGTTAAATGCTGTCCATTTGAGTACGACCCATAACAATCCTATGAAGAACAACAGATCTTAACTCCGTTCTATTCTATACTATCCTCACAATCACTGACATACTTGAGCCCATTGCTGTAGTCACTATGTCAGGCCACCTGGTTGAGGATCCTTTACCCTTTTGTTGAGCCTCCACCTCTAAGCCTTAAGTTGCTCTCTAAAGAATATCTTCTCCTAGAAACATACCCAAAGCATATGAAATGAAACTTAATTATCTTTGCCTCCAAGGAGCACTCTGGCTACACTTTCTCCAAGATGTATTTGCTAGTTCGCTTGGCAGTCTATTTGATATTCTGTTCTCGTCTTGAACACCACAGCTCAGAGATATCAGTTCTTCTTTTTTCACCCCTATTCCTGGTCCTGCTCTCAGATTCACAGAAAGTGGTTGAAAAAGACCATGGCCTGAAACAGGTCAAACTGATATCACTGTGCCTCAATAATGTGGAGATGTCTCTGATGCAGACTTGCCCAGTCCATATGTCTCCAGACTTCCTAACTGCTATACCAAGAATGTTGATTGTGGGTCCAAGTAAAATGAAGTTGTTGACAGTTTCAGACTTTTCCCCAAATATCATTATATTCCCTACTGGTCAAGTAGTAAGAATTTTTGTTTTCTTGTCATTGAGACTCTATCCAAATTGAAATCTGTATTGTTTGATCTTCTGAGCAAGTGATTTAAATAATTTCTTTGAATCCAGTGGGTATTAATACAGCTTTAAACGTTTCCCAAGCCATCAAAAAACATTGTGATTAAGAAAAATGCACTGCAATTCAAAAGGTATATTTCATTATTTGCCTAAATGAGCTGGAAAATATGCATGCACCTGCATTTTTTATTTATTATAGATGTTTCCCTGTGTGTTTATATGTAGGCATGTGTGTGTTTATTCTGTTTAAAAAGCAAGCTTTACCTATATCTTCTTTACAGAGTCATGACTTATCATATGGCCATTAAAAGGTGCTTTCAACCATCACATTAGGCATAAATGCTGCAAAAGTCTGTCAGTCCCCAGGTTGTAGATAAGTGAGATCAAATCCCAATGAAGGATCAACAAGGTTTATTGTGTTGCCTGTTTCACAAAGGGCACAGGGCAGGTGCAAGGCCTACATTTCTGGCTGCTTGGCAGCTTGTTATTATTTTTATGAATAGTCAGTGCATCAGGGACTCTACAGGGATCCAAGCCTTTCCTTGAGCCCAATCAAAGGATTAGTGTGATTCAGGCAGAGATTGAGTCTGAGTGGAAAATTGTCCATGCTGAGTTCTATTAGAAGGTGCTGCTGTGTGAGATCTGTTACTAATCACAAAGCAAAATTACAGTCTATAGAAATGGGAAACTAGTAAACAAAATAATAAAAGCCATTTTAATTATTAAATGACAGTGTTACAGATTACATGCCATTTACCAATACCATGATGAAATATAGCAAATGGACTAAGACAAATCTATACAGTTCATTCACTATAACATAATTTTGCATAATGTATTATTTTAATGATTTTTTAAGATGTACCATAGCCATAGTGAAGCAATAGCCTTACAATATATTAGAAGTGAAAGCAAAGAGTTTATTAAAAGCTACAGATATTTGCAAATCAGGAGATATATTAGCAGCACAGTAGGGTACTACAGTATTCCTAATTGTAGAGAAGATATTTTATTAATTGAGTAAACTTAATTAGTGACTGCATACTCACAAGCGCAAACAGGACATGACAAAATGTTCAAGAGGACTATGAAGCTAGAATCCTTCTTAATATTGTCTTTTCTATTTTCTAATTCCTGGGGGAGGTTGACTAGAACATTCTTCTTAGACCTAGTCATGGATATATGTTTAACAAATACCATTAACAAGCAATAATTTGCATAGGCTAAAATCGTGACCCTTGTTCTCATTGTGTTATAAGCAAGTAAACTTTTACAAGAAGCTGAATTGTTTTTTCAAAGCAGTGAACACAGCGATTTAGGCCAAGTTGTAATTTGATTCAAAATGGAGATTAACTTAGATCTGAGGCAACAACTTTACTTATACAAAGTGATTCAGTTCTAGAGTTCTCCTCATTTTAATTAGGCCATCACTAGAGAGCACAGATCACCCACAAATATTTAGCACCTTGGGATGCTACTCTATGTGTGCAGATATAGCTATAGATGATATAGATATAGATATAGATTAGATAGATAGATAGATAGATAGATAGATAGATAGATAGATAGATAGAGATAGATATGTGTCTGTGTGTACTCTCTGAGAGAGAGTGTGTATGTGTATGTGTATACATCTTTTGGGAAGAATATCTTCAGTCTCAAATCTACTTTGGTCTCTCGGCCACCACAGCATCAGATCTAGAAGATTCCTGTCCAGACCTTGGAATTATCATATTGTGTCAGCAAACTTACAGAAGCTCTGTGGCTGGGATCTTCCCTCACTATAGCTTTAAGAAAAAAATCTTTCTTTGAAGTTGCTACATGGCATTTGGACTTATATCTCCTAAACCAGAGATAGACAACAGTGTAAGGAATCAGTAGTAGTATGTAGTGCAAGATATCACAGAAGTGACTGGTGTTCATATTGAGAGGTAGCTGAGTAAGGGAGGGTTGACCAGGTAGCCGGGTGTGCAAGAATTGGGGATGTAGTAGGGAAAGGGTAGAGACAAGTCATATGGGCTTCGGGTGGGTGGGCAGTAAATGTATTGGTTATTTCTGTAAGGGAAGCATCTTTCACCTGCTAGGTTAAAATACTTGTCTGTCAGATATTTTTCTAACAGTGAACATCCAAGTTAAGACAGACTAGGAAGAGGATTGGCCATCCACTTCTGAAGTAGAACTGGCCTTTGAAAAACCCTATGTAGAGCAGAGCACTAATAGAGCATACACAGAGCAGACTAATAGATATGCAAACTGAAGTTAAACCCTCAAATTTGGAAACGCAGAGGAGGAGAAACAATTGTACTACGAAATTAACAATTGATATGTTAAATGTTAGAAGTATGAATGTAGGAAAACTTAGCATTGTAAAGAAAGCATAAATATTAACATATTGGTTATGAGTGAGATGAGATAGATTGACATGGGACATTTCGAATCCCAAGATCATATGATCTATTATGTTGGAGATGAAAAGGTGAGAAAAAAAAATGGGGTCACTTTCATAGTTAAAAAAGCCATTTCCAGATCCATCCTGAAATACAATATTATGAGTGACAGGATACTATCCATACACATATAAGGAAGACCTGTTAGTACCACTATCATTCAAGTTTATGCACCTACAACCAGAGCCAAAGAGAAGAAAATAGATGATTTCTATCAACTATTGCAGTCAGAAATTGATCAAACATGTAACCCAAGTTTCTTCAATAACAATAGGTGACTGGAATGCAAAAGTTCAGAATCAAGAAAAAGGATCAGTTGTTATAAATTATGGACTTGGTGACAGAAATGAGGCTGGGGATATAAGGATAGAATTCTGTACAATCAATGATTTATTCATAGAAAATAACTTTTTTAAGAAAAAAACACAGGCTATACACATAGATTTTACCTGATGGAATGCACAGGAATCAGATCTATTACATCTGTGGAAGGAATTGTTGGAGAATTTCAATATCTGCAGTAAAAAACTAGGCCAGGTACTGATTATGGAACAGACCATCAACTGCTCATATGCAAGTTCAATTTAAAACCAAAGAAGGGTAAATCATATCCACAGGAATAAAAATTTGACCTTGAGACCATCTCCTATGAATTTAAAAACCAACTCAGTAATAGGTTTGAGGCCTTGAACACTAATGAATGAAGTCCAGATAAGCTGTGGGAAGATATCAAGAATATTGTTCATGAAGAATTTAAAAAGTCACTACTAAGAAGGCAGAAGAAGAAAAGACCAAAATGAATGTCAGAAGAGACTCTGAATATTGCACTAGAATGCTGAGAAGCCAAAGCAAAGGGAATAAATAAAAATTTAAGGAGCTGAGTAGGAGATTTGAAAGGGCTGCTTGGGAAGACAAGGCAAAATATTATAATGAAATGTAATATAATTTACATTACATAATAATGAGTCAGAAAATCAAAAAGTCCGAATTTGCTCAGAATTTCTTAAGTTGAAAGAACTACAGAATAATTTCAAGCCACATGTTGCAATGTTTAAGGATGCTATAGGCAGAGTATTGAATGATTCATGAAGCATTAAAAGCAGATGGGAGGAATATACAGAGTCATTGCACCAAAAAATAATTGGCTGACACAGAAGAGTTTCAAGAAACAACATATGAGCAAGAGGAAATGGTGATGAAGGAAGAAGATCAGTCTGTTTTGAAGGACTTGGCAAAAAATAAACCCTCAGGAACTGATAGAATACCAATTAACTTATGTCAGGAAACAGATGCTGTCCTTTATGTGCTCACCAAGTTGTGCCAAGAAATCTGGAGGACAGCTGGTTGGCCAACTGATTGGAAGAGATCTGTATTTATTCCCATTCCAAAAAAAGGTGACCCAAAGGAGTGTGGAAATTATCATACAGTATCATTAATATCACACACTAGCAGAATCCTGCTAAAGATTATCCAGAAAATACTTGAACAGTACATTGACAGAGAACTACCAGAAATCCAAGTTGGGTTTAGAAGAGGTCATGACACTAGGGACATTATTGCCAATGTGAGAAGGATCTTGGCAGAAAGCAGAGAGTAACCGAAGACTATCTGCATTTCATTGACCATGCAAAGACATTTGACTGTGGGGATCACAAGAAATTGTGCTAGCCTTGAGGAAAATGGGAATCTCAGAACACTTGATCATCCTTATGAAAAACCTATACTTGGACCAAGCAGCAGTCTTCAGAACAGAGCAAAGAAACACTTCATGGTTCAAAATAAAAAAAAAGAGTGGTTCAATGATGCATCCTGTCCCCATACCTTCCAATCTGTATGCAGAACAGATCATTCAGGAAGCAGGGCTTTATAAGGAGGAGTGTGACATCAAGATTGGCGGGAGATTCATTATCAACCTATAATACACAGATGACGTAAACTTGCTTGCTGAAACTCAAGAAGACCTGAAATGCTGCAAAAGGGCAAGGACTGTGGTCTTCAATATGGATTGAAACTCAAAATCAAGAAGACAAAGATTCTCACCACTGGACCAATTGGCAGAATTATAATAGATGTAAAAGTGTTTGAGGTTGTTAGCAATTAGATTGCTAGATCCACAATCAACACTCTTAATACCAGCGGTCAGGAAATAAAAAGATGAATTGCATTGGGAAAATCTGCTGTCATAGACCTCTCCAGGGTGCTGAAGAGTAATAGTGTCAGTCTAGATACAAAGGTGCACCTAATCCAGACCATAGTTTTCTCAATTACTTCTTATGCTTCAGAAAGTTGGACAATGACTAAGGATGACAGAAGAAGAATAGATACCTTTGTGTTGTGGTGCTAAAGAAGATTCTTAAACATACCATGGACTGCCAAGAAAACAATTCTAACACCAGCCATCCTACCAGGATTCTTGTTATTCTGCTACTTGAACCATGGATCCATTGCAATGGCCACACAGAATTCACATAATTCATGATTATGTGGTTGAGGAAATGAACAGGTTACAATACAGATTGTAAGTAGGAAGCAACTTCAGTCAGGACAGCTTCTCAAGGTCCTTCTTTACAGGACCTTCATCTTCGCAGTTTTAGACCAGTATTACAAGGTTCTTTTATTCCTGTTTGTTGTGATGTTTTCCCTCAATATGACATTGGTCCTAAAGCCCAGCAACCTTGGACAAAGGTCTTCAGCCCTGACACTGACTGAGTAGATCCCTTCTTGAATCTGTCTCATGTAGGCCTCTCTTACTCTGTTGCTGCTGTTGCTTTCATCTAAGTCTTGGGCTGTCTGAAGCAAAAATCTCTATTCTTGCATGGATGCTGTATTCTCTGTTTCTTGCTTGCTGTTAGCAAGATTCCTATCTTCTGCCTCTAAATCTGCTCAATTTAATCCTGGCAAAATGGCAAAATGGACATCATCATTCCTTAACACTTTTGATTACTTGACTCTTGGTGCCAAAGATGTTGATGCAAGATGAAATAATTAACCACTTCAATCCTTTCTCCATCTATCATGATGCTGTCTATTGGCCCAGTGGTCAGGATATTTATCTTGATAATGTTGAGATGTAATCCATATTGAATTACATCTTTATGATCTTTGATTTTCTACAGAAAATATTTTAAGTCCTCTTTGCTTTCAGAAAGCAAAATTTCTTCATACATAACACTGGTTGCTGAAGAATCTTTCTCTGATCATGATGCCACATCCTTTTCATAAAGTCTCTCCAATGATTTGCTTGAATAGATATGGAAAATGATTGAAAAGATATGAAGAAAGACTGTAGGCCTGACACACACTTTTCTTGATTTGAAAAAATATTCCTGTGTTCTGTCCAGAAAACAGCTTCTTGGTCTAAGTATAAATTGCACATGACAATTAAGTGTTCTGGAATTCCCATTATTATCAGTGTTAGCTATAGTTTGTTATGATCCACATTGCCAAATGTCCTTGAATAGTTATTAACATGTACATAGACATCTTTCTGATATTTTCTGGTATTAGTGATATTATTATACAATTTCTACATTCTATCAGGTGACCTTTCTTGAAAATGGGCAGAAATGTGGATCTCTTCCAGTCAGTTGATCAGGTAGTTGTCTTTCAAATTTCTTGGCATAAACTGTTGAACACATTCAGGGCTTCATCTCTTTGTGGAAATACTTCTATTGATATTTAATAATTTTAATTTTTTAAATTTTTTTGGAAATGTGTTCAGTGCAGCTTAAACTTCTTCCTTTACCCCAATTGGTTCCCGATCATTTGCTACTTTCTGAAAATTATAGTTACTTTAACTCTGTGTGTATCTTCTATGATCTTTTGATGTTTCCTGGAAAGTTCGAGATTTTGTCCATATGATTTTCAGCCTTTCATCTTGAGACTTCATGATTTGCCATACAATGGTAACTTGGTTTGCAAAACAGACTAGGAAGCAGTATTGGCCATCCACTTTTAAATTAACAGGATTTTGAAAACTCAATTAACAATCAAGAAACACCATAGGCATAGAATACTTGAGGTAGAAGCCAGATTTGAATTCACTCAAAATGAGGAGACATATTTGCAACCATCCATTACTAAATGGAACATGGAATATATAAAAGTATGAAACAACAAGTTAAATTGGAGGATGTAAAAAATTAAACATAATTCATACAGATCTATATTTTAGGCATTAACAAGTGAGCTGAAATGGACTAATATGGGCCACTTCCAATCAAACAGTCATATGATCTATTATGCAACAAATAAAAAAAAATTTAGTATGAGTGGTGTTTTACTCATAATAAAAAAATTCAAAATCTATCTTCAGGTACAATGTTGTGCGTGATAGGATGAAATCTATACACATACAAGGAAAACCTGTCAATACACCTATTATTCAAATATGTGCATCAACAACTAAAGCCAAAGAGGAGAAAGTTGTAAATCTCTACCAAAATTTGTAATCTGACTGCAATGCAAACGTTGGAAACAAAGCAGGCAGACTGATAGTTGGAAATTACAGACTTGATGACAGAAATGAGGCTAGAGCCAGAATGATTGAATTTTAGATAATCAATGATTTATTGATTGCAAATATCTCCTTTAAAAAACAAAGATGACAACTACATACATGAAACTCACCTGATGAGAATCAGATTGACTACGTCTATGGGGGGGAAAAATCTTGGAGAAGCTCAATATCAGTAGTCAAATCAAGTACAGGTCCAACTTTAGAACAAACCATCAGTTACACATGTATTAGTTAAAAATGAAGCTGAAGAAAATAAAAAACAAGTCCACAGAAACAAAATACAACCTTGAGTCTATCCCACCTCAATTTGAAAAGCATCTTGAGAGGAAGTCTGAGACACTAAACACTAATGATAAACTCTAGATAAACTCTGGAATGACATCAAAGATTTCATCCAAGAAGAATGCAAAAGATCCTTACAAAAATGGGAAAACAGAACACTAAAATGAATGTCGACAGAGACTGAAAATTTTACTAGAATTTCAAAGGCAAAACAAAGCAAAGAAATGGTGAAGTAAAAGAATTCCAAAGGGCAGAAGAAGAAGACAAGACCAAATATTATATATAAAGAAATATGCAAAGATCTGGGATTATAAAATAAGAAGTGAAGAACATGCTTAGCATTTCTCAAACTGAGCTGAATGAACTAGAACAAATTCAGCCTTCCAGTTACAATACTAGGAAGGGGTCACTTTCTCTAGGACATACTGCTTAGTATAGCAGAAGTGCTGTGAAAAAAAGGAAAAATAATCATTGAGATAGATTGGCTTAGCATCTGCAACATGGGCTCCAGCACAGCAGAGATAACCAGAAAGACAGCGGAGCAAACATTATTTCACTTTGTTGTCTGTAGGATCACTGAGAATTGGAACTGATTCAGAATCACCCAACAGCAGTAACAACAACCTTGGTTATATATGTCCACCAAGGTGGTATTCTTCCATCAAAAGATGAAAACACACTCAACAAGCATTTTGTAACAAATAATCCTTGCTCTCTTGGAGTTACATGCAGGGATACTTTTATAAGAAGCTGATTTTTTTCTTCAGAGTACCAGAAACAAGAGTTTTTCGGCCAAGCTGCACCTCGATTAACAATAGAATCTTATTTAGATCTGAGAGAGTCATTTAATTTATGGCAATATCTCAATGTTGGGGCTCATTTATATAGATGAGAGTATAAAAATCACTAATTCTTTTGGAAAACACTGTTCTAACACAACGTATATATTTTATTAATCTGTGTTTTATGTTAACTGAAAAGCACAGTAAACTCTGGAAGGTCTTCTTTGCACAGTCCACGTTATCAGCACCAAATGACACTAAGTGATGAATTACTCCTATTTTAATAGCACAATCTAAGCCAGTGCTTCCATTATCCTTCTCTTTACACTTCTCATCCATGCCATTGTTGTGCTGATTAGCTAGCATTATTTGCAGACTTTGTCAATCGTAAGTCAGGCATAACGGGTTATTTTTCCTTGTTATTTGAAAAGCAACTATGTTTGGTAATTTTTCATATTTGCAGAAACTATAGAAATGTCAGTATCATTTTATTAAAGGAATGATGAGCTGCTATGTTCAGCGCAACTTGATACAAAAAAGTGTCTAGTTTCCTCATTTTGAGACATAACTAAATAATAATGCTGTTGTTATTGTTAAGTACTGTCGAATCAACTACCACCCATAGGGACCCTGTGAACAACAGATCAAAACCTTGCCCTACCCTGTACCATCTCCATGATCTCTGCCATGCTTGAGCCCACTGTTGCAGTTTCTATGTGGATCTGGCTTGTTGAAGTTCTCCCACTCTTTTCTGACCCCCCACCTTTCCCACCTAATAGGCATGATGTCTTTTATCTGTTGATTATTGTTGATAGCATTTTAGTTACCTACTGCTATAACAGATATACTACAAATAGACAGTTTTAAACAGTAGAAACTTACTCTGTTGCAATTTAGGAAGGTAAAAGCCAACAGTCACTGTGCTATTTCTTGGTTATCTTTCCGTGTTTATTCTGGAATAAGGTCTTTGTCTCCTTCAGCATTTGTATGTCCAGCATCCCTCAATTTCCACGTGTCTTCATTTTTTCCATTTTCAAGAAGCTGATCACTGCAAGGGCCTCAGTTCAGAAGAATGCACTCCACTCTGGTTATCATAAAAGGTCCACATCCTTCTTCCTCTCTTTTAATCGCTTCCTAAGACAGAAGGGCAGATTGTCACTGGGAACCAATCCTTAGATAAAGACATCACAGACATCAGATAGAGGGTCAGAGGAAGAGAGGGAGACCCACAAAAAGATGGATTGACACAGTGACTTTAACAAACAGATTTTGGAGATGATTGATAGGACAAAGTTGATATGTGTTACTCATTGGGTTGGTGTGAGTCATAGGGGACTCCATAGCATTTAACAAAACAAAAAGTAACATGCAGATCAAACTCTAGGAAAACTCCTTTACATAGAAAACAGATGATGAGATGAGATCAGATGTGATATTCTACTTGTTTCTTTTTCAGTTTATTGGTTTATCATCTCATGTGGAATCAGCACAAAATTTCTACATCACACCTGTTGTGGTTGTTTACCATCAAGTTGGAACCAACCCATAGTTGACCCTCCAAGGGGTTGTCAGGGCAGTAATTATGTGATTGTCCATCCTTTTCCTGTGGAGTTACCATTTGAACCATTTGCCTTTGGGATTGAAGCACAGCTTCTTACCATTAGGCCACATACCCATATTTTTTGGATTCCAATATTAAAACCATACCAGTACTTAAATTTATATTTCTAATTCTACCTACCTACATGCCTACCAGATTATCTGAGAGGCTGAGCTCTATGAGGAGAAATGTGGCATCAGGATTGGTGGAAGATCTACCAACAATATGCATTATGCAGATGACATAACCCCGCTTGCTGAAACTGAGGAGGACCTCATGTACTTGCTGCAGAGGGTCAAGGACTGCAGCCTTCAGTATGGGTTGAGGCTCAATGTCAAGAAGACAAAGATTCTCACCACTGGACCAATTGGCAGCATCAGGATGGATGGCAAAGAGATTGAGACTGTTCACACCTTCAGTTTGCTCGGCTCCACAGTCAATACTCTTGGCACCAGCAGTCAGGAAATCAAAAAGCATATTGCGATGGGAAAGTCTGCTGTTAGGGAACTCTCTCAAGTACTCAGGGGCAACGGTGTCTCTCTGGAGACTAAGGTGCGCCTGATACAGGTCATGGTATTTGCAATTGCTTGTTATGCATCAGAGAGTTGGACAATGACTAAAGAAGATAGAAGGAGAATTGATGTCTTTGAGCTGTGGTGCTGGATAGGAGTATTGAATGTACCATGGACTGCCAAGAAAACAAACAGATTCATCCCGGAGAGGGTTAAACCAGGCTGCTCCTTGGAGGCAAGGATTCTGGGGCTTCATCTGACAGACTTTGTACATGTTGTAAGGAGGGACTCATCTTTGTAGAGGGACATCATCTTGGGAGGGGAGAGGGATGACACAAGAAAGGAAGACCATCTATAAGGTGGGTTGATTCAGTGACTGGGGTAATCTGGATGGGTTTGTCAGAGGCAGTGCTATTGGGCACAGGATATATTAGGGTTTAGGGCTATTGTACATAGGGTCGCTATGAGTTGCAAGCAACTCGACGGCACATAACAACAACATTAACAACTTACCTACCTAGCTACCTACTTAAGGTTTAAATACCCAAAATCAATGTTGGAAAACTAAAAATTACACTAATGCTTCAAGAAGCCAAAATAAAGTGAAAATATGGTGAAGTGAAAGAGCTGTACAAAAGATTTCACAGAGCAGCTTGAGAACACAAACCAAAGTGTTATAATGGAAGGTCCAAAAGCTGGAAGTGGAGACTAAAAAGGGAAGAATTCACTTGGAATTTCTCAAGCTGTCGAACTGAAAAACAAAGTTAAACCTTGAGTAACATTATAAAAAGATGCCATGGGCAAAATCTTGAATGACTCAGGATGCATCCAAAGAAGATATCGTACCAAAAAAGAATTGGGTGACCCTAAAAAAACTGAGGAAATACCATATGAATGAGAGTCAGTGGTAATGAAGAAAGAAGTTGAAGCTGTATTGAAGGCACTGGAAAAACATTAGGCCCCAGGAATTGATGGGACATCAATTGATACGTTTTAAGTAACAGGTGCAGGCCTGGACATGTTCATCAGTCTACACCAGGAAATTTGGAGAACAGTTGCCTGACTGATTTGAAGATACCTACATTTGTTACCATTTCCAAGAAAGGTGATCTGACAGTTTGTGGAAATATTGAAACAATCACATTAATATCACATACAAGCAAAATAATACTGAAGATCATACATAGGCAAAGAACTGCAAGAAGTTCAAGCAGGATTTAGGAGAGAATATCACAAGGGATATCATTGCTGTTAACAGAAGAATTCTTGCTGACAATAAAGAACGCCATAAGAATATCTATGTATGCTTTCTTGACTGTGAAAAGGCATTTGACTGTGTTGATCAAAACAAATTATGCTTAACATTGTGAAGAATGGCAATCCCAAAACACTTAATTATGCTTTTCTGAAACCAATACCTAGACCAAGAACAGAAAACGGAATAATACAAAGTTTAAAATTAAGATAGGGGTGCATCAGGGTTGCATCCTCCCCCCAAATGTATCCAGTCTCCATGCTGAGAAAATTCCCTGAGAACCTGGACTCTATAAAGAAGAATATGGTATCAGGAACAGAGGAAAATTTACCAGTGATCTATGGTATGCAGATGATACAACATTGCTTGTTGAAAGTTAGGAGGACTCGAAGCACTTACTGTAGAAGATCAACAACAAAGCCTTCAATATGGATTACATGTCAACATTAATAAAAATAAGATTCTTACCACTGAATTGTTGGAAAACATCATCATAGATATAGAAAAGTTTGAAATAGTCAACAACTTCATCTTTTTTGATCCACAACCAACACTCTTGGTATCAGCAGTCAGGAGATAAGGAGATATATTACACTAGGAAAGTCTCTAATCAGGGAGTTCCTTAAATTATTTGAGAAACAATGATGTCAATTTGAGGACTAAGGTATGTCTGATTTAGGCCATGGTCTTTTCAATTATTTGTTATGTATGTGAGAGCTGGACAACAAATAAGGAAGAAACAAAGAACAATTGATTCCTTTGAGCTGTGGTGTTGGAGATGAGTATTGAACATCCTATGGACTGGCAAAAGAAAAAACAGATATGTCTTGGAAAATGTGCAACTATAGTGTTCTTGGGAGGCAAAAATAATAAAGCTTCCACTCACCTGCTTTGGGCATGTTTCTAGGAGAGGCTATTCTTCAGAAAGGTACAACATGATTGGAAAGGTGGAAGGTTGGGAAAAAGATAAGGAAAAAAAAAGACTCTTAATCAGATGGCATAATAGTGAGGATGGCAAAGGATAGGGTAGAGTCCTGTTGTTCATTGGTTCACCATAGGTCATATTCGACTTGAGAGCCCCTAACAGCAACATAATACCCACTTATGTTATAATCTATCTATTATCTAACTCGTTATCACTCGTAAAGTAAAATTGTTGTGCAAGTAAGAAATACAGAGGAACTATACCAAAAGGCCCAACCTTTGAGGACTCTCCTTCATAGGGTCGCTATAAGTCACCTGTGACTCGATGGCACTTAACAATAACAACATACCAAAAAGAATTGGCTAACAAAGAAGAATTTCATGAAACAATGTATGATCAAGAGGCAAAAATGATGGAGGAAATTCAAGTTGAACTTCTGAAGGAATTGACAAAAACAAGGCCCCAGGAACTAATGAAACATTAGTTGATGTATTTCAGTAAGCAGTTGCTGCTCTGGATGCCCTCACATGCAATCGAGATCCTGCTGATGATTATGCAAAAATAGCTGAGAACAGTGTATTAGCAGAAAACTGCCAGATGTGCAATGTGCATTTATAACAGGTCATGTGGTACTTGGGACTTCACAGTAAATGTTAGATAGATCTTGGATGAAAGCAGAGAGTACCAGAGGAATGTCTATCTGTGTTTTATAGACCATGCAAAGGCATTTGACTGTGTGGATCACAACTAACCTTGAGAAGAATGGGAATCACATAACCCTTAATTGTGCTCCTGTAAAACCTATACTTGGACCAAGAAGCAATCCTCAGAACAGAGAAAGGAAACATTGCACAGTTCAAAGTCAGAAAAAGAGTGCATTAGGGATGTTTCCTATATCCATAACTTTCAATCTATATGCAGAACAGATCATTTGGGAGACTGGACTTAATGAGGACAGATGAGGTATAAGGATTGGAAGAAGACTCATCAACAACTTGCATTATGGGAATGATACAGGCTTGCTTGCTGACACTGAGGAGGACATGAAGCATTCGCTGTAGTCTTCAGTATGAATTGAGGTTCAACATCAAGAAGGCAAGGATTATCACCACTTGGCCCATTGGCAACACCATGATAGATGGAGAAGAGATTGAGAGTTTAGCTTGCTTGGTTTAACAATCAATACTTTTGGCACCAGCAGTCAGGAAATGAAAAGATGAATTACGTTAAGAAAATTTGCTGTCAGGGACCTTTCTATGGTACTGAAGAGCAATGATGCCAGTCTGAAGACTAAAGTGTGCCCGAGTCAGGCCACGGTCTTTACAATTACTTGCTATGCATCCGAGAGCTGGACAATAACTAAGGATGATAGAAGAAGGATAGATATATTTAAGTTGTGGTGCTGGAGAAGAGTGTTGAACATACCATGGACTGCCAGGAAAACAAACAGGTCTGTCCTGAAACTGAGACATACCTACTCCCTGAAGGCAAGGATTTTGAAGTTTATATAACAACTTTGGTCACATGGCAGAAAAGACCAGTCCTTGGAGAAGAATATCATGCTTGGAAGGGTGGAGCACAGGAAAGAAAGACCCAAGATAAGATGATTGTCTCAGTGACTGGACAAATGGGATTAGGTCTGTTGGAGATGATGAGATTGGTTTAGGACAGGATTGGTGGCAGGGTTCAGAGCTAACGCACAAAGGGTCACTATAAGTCACAGGCGCCTTGATGTCACATAACAACAACAGTGCCATAAAATAACTTATTAAGTATTAATGTAGCATTGCATATGCTCATACTTTTATATATGTAGAAAATAGGTCTTTAGGAACATAGTTCTTATTTATAGGATTTTGTATTTAACCAAAAGTCTCCCTCCTTAAAATAAAGTTTCTATAGTTTACATTTAACACCCCAGTAAACACATGCAAATTATGTGCTTCTTTCTAATTGAAAGACTTTTCTACAAGAGGTAAATATTCAAGAATTACTCAGAACAATATTCCAAAGAAAATAGATTTTCTATCACAACTGAGAAATTCATTATAAATAAAAAATTCAACACTAGAAAGTGTTTCAAAATGATAGGATTTTATTAGATAATCTTAGAGATTAATGCAGTACCTTCTCATTGTGAAGTGTTTTAAGATAGATACTCTGTGAAAAGAAGAGTGTCAAGTAGTAAGGATTTGATGTTCTTGAATCTGCCGAAAATACTACACTGCATTGTCAATCTGCGCCATCTATTTTTGGTGAGAATAATATTACAGTGCTGTTGCTTAGTACTAAGGTAGGCTGGTAAAAGGAGGTTGTTGTTGTTTTTTTTTTTTCTTTCTTTCGTGTATCTTAAGTCTAATAAAATGGCTTATGATTCTTCTCCATTCTCCTATTTCTTTCTTTCGTGTATCTTAAGTCTAATAAAATGGCTTATGATTCTTCTCCATTCTCCTAAAATTTCCTAAGGAATCTATGCTGAAAAGATAACAGAATACAGTTAAATAATAGTAAAATACATCCTTTTAAAATCTCATTTTTATAAAGAAGTGTTATAATATCATTCTTTAAAGTCTTCACAATGTATTTTTAAGTTATGCCAATATTCTTCTAGCCAATTAATAAACAGAGTTAAAAATGTGAATTTGCCAAATAATGTACACTTTGCTTTTCATTTATAGGGGAGGACACTATGGGTTAGAAAAATGATGCTTAATATTTCCTTAGAAAAAAATAATTTATTTAAGGGAGAAAATGTGACTACAAACAAAAGACTGAATGCACAGGGAAAAGATGCTATGATTATTGTGATTTTAAACTGCATATATCATCACAAATAAGTTTTGCAAGTTGAGATTTTAGAAAATAATATATATGTTAATCATACTTGCAACAAAAGCTGTGAAAGAACAGCATCAACAGCTTTTAATGGGCAATATTAATAAACTATACTTGCAGTGTATTTATAATTATTTAAAATAATATTTAGAGTAGTTTAGTCCTTGTCTTTGACTACAATTTGTTTTGACTAGAATCTAATTTTTTTCTTAAATTATTAATTTCCAACAGGCACAACCATAAAGTTCTTTGTTGAACTGTATATTGATGTCATGCAAGAACGACCATTGTTGTTGTTAAACACCGTCGAATTGTAGGCGACTCATAGTGACCCTATGAATTTTCTTCATTTCTCCAAGTTCATAGGGTTTCCAGAGGCAAGCTCTTTCCAAAGTGGATGCCACTTCTGCTTCCAAACTAGTTCTAATTAGTGAGTTCCACCAAACATTGTCCATCATGGACAATCATACATTTTTTTAAAAGGCTTTGTTTTATGTGTATTTTTTATAATGTTTATTTTTCATTCTCTTTATGACACCTTAATTATTATTTATTGGCAGTGTAAAATTGTAATTGCTTTAAGAACATACAGTGTTTCTAAAATACCACTGAACCGTTAGTTTATTGCATTAGAGTGGTTTATGTGTGATGCTATATAATGCTGAAAGATATATTATTGGTATTTCAAACACTAGCAGTCAAACATCATGCACAGAGTTCAGTGGAGATAATGGACTGGGGGTGGGGGGAATTGACCTGGTAATATATTCCTAAAAAAAAAATTGGTGAGTGAAATTCTTAGGAATATCAATGGAACATTGTCTGAAATATTGTTTTCAGAGTGGCAGATGGGTTTGCACTTCCCACTTTTTTGATTATCAGCCCTATGCATCACCTGGACTCCTTTTAAATCAGTCTCGATCACTTGTGTAAGATAAACATCAAGAATACACAAAAGAGTGAGGTACTTTCACATAGAGCATGGGTAAAATGGAATCTGTTTTAAAAAGATTCAAATATATGGAATACATAGAAATGTAATTGATATATCTCAATATATATATATCTCAATATATATATATATATATATATATATATATATATATATATATATATATATATATATATATATATATATATATATATATATATATATCACTTAAATTTCATAGAGTTTTAGGAATTCTTGAAGGATAAAATATCATCTTACTACTGGACAATATCTTCTGTTTTCTAAGAACAATGAAAGAACTCTTATTGCCTTATCTCCAGGGAGTGAACTGTTAACCTAAAAGATAAACTTCACTGGTAGTCTGAATCCATCAGCCACATTATGGAAGAAAGATAGGTAATCTCCTCCTGTGTCGTTTTTTTATTGTTGTTAGGTGCCATCAAGTTGAGTATGACCTATAGTGAACCTATGAACAGATCTTAACCCTGTACTCTCTATCCTGTGGCATCCTCACTTTTCCTGCCCATTGAAGCAGTCATTGTGCCAGTCTACCCAGTTGAAGGAAGGTCTTCCTCTCCTTCACTGACCCTCTGCCTTTCCAAGCATGATGTCTCTTTCCAAGGAATAGCCTCTCCAAGCAACATGCCTGAAATATGTGAGGCAAAGCTTTGCATTTGTGCCTCCAAGGAACACTTTGGCTGCTCTTTACCCAAGATACATTTATCTCCCTGGAATGTTCAGTACTTGTCTCTAATACCACAGTTCAAAGGCATCTTTTCTTTTTTTTTCTCTCTCTGTCATAGTTTTTCTTTGTTTAGCTCTTGCTAGGTGCATAGCAAGTAATCATAAAAACATGACCTGCATCAGATACACCTTAGTCCTCAAACTGCCATCATTGTTACTAAATAATTTGGAGAAGTTTACAGATTTTTCCAGTGTGATATGTCTCCTAATTTCCTAACTGCTCATACCATGGGTGTTGATTGTGGATTCAAGTAAGATGAAGTTTTCGGCAGTTTCAATCTTTTCTCCAAATATCATGATGTTGCCTATAGGTTCCGTGGTAGGAATTTTGTATACTTGATATTGAGGTTCAATCCTTATTGAAAGCTTTATTCTTTGATCTTCTACAACAAGAAGTGTTTCTTGTCCTCCTCACTTTCAGCAAGCAAGGTTGTGTCATCTGAATAACACACACAGCCTATTGATGAGTCTTCCTTTGATTTTGATACCACATTCTTCTTCATAGAGTCCGGCTTCTAGAGTAATTTGCTCAACATAAATACAATACTGTTTCATACCTTTCTTAATTTTATACCATGGAGTATTCCCTTGCTTTGTTTGACAAAAGCTTCTTGGTCTAGGTCTAGGTTTCATGTAAACACAATTAAGTACTCAGGGATTTCCATTCATCTCTTTGTTAGCCATAATTTGTTATGATCCACACAGCCAAATGCCTTTGCATAATCAATTAAAAAATAAATAGACATTCTTCAGCTATTTTTTTTTTTGCTTTGAGCCAGAATACATCTGACATCAGCAAGGATATACCCGGTGACACAACCTATCCTAAATCCTGCTTAAACTTCTGGCAGTTCCCCATCTATATTCTATTCTAGGGATTTTTAAATGATCTTCAGCAGTATTTTGCTCACATATAATATCAACAATATTGTTTGATAGTTTCCACATTCTATGGATCACATTTCTTGGGAATGGAAACAAATATGGACTTCCTCTAATCCATTGGACAGACAAGTGTCCTCCAAATTTCCTGGCATAGCACATCCAGGCCTGCATCTATTAATTGAAGCAAGTTAATTGGTAGCTTACTGATTGCTGGGGCTTTATATTTTGCCAATGCCTTCAGGGCATCTTCAACTTTTTCCTTTATCACTTTTGATTCCTGCTTATATGGTATTTCCTGAAATTTTTCAGTGTCAGCCAGTTCTTTTTGGTACAGTGACCGTATATTCTCTCCCTCTTCTTTTGAAGCTTCCTGGGTCATTTAACATATTACCCACCCATGTTGTTGTTGTTATGTGCCATCGAGTCCCCTGCAACTCATAGCGACCCTATGTACAATAGCCTTAAACTCTGTCCTATCCTGTGCCAATCTCACCATCTCCGACACACCTGCCCCCATTTCCCCAGTCACTGAATCAATCCATCTCATCGAGGGTCTTCCTTTCCTGCTCTGTCCCTCCACCCTCCCAAGCATGACGCCCCTCTTCAAGGACTAGTCCCTCCTTGTAACATGTCCAAAATATGTCAGAAAAAGCTTCAGAATTCTTTCCTCGAAGGAGCAACCTTTTCCCCCATCTCCAGGACAAACATGTTCATTTTCTTAGCAGTTCATGTTATACTCAATACTCTTCTCCAACACCAGTGCTCAAAGGCATCAATTCTCCTTCTATCATCCTTAGTCATTGTCCAGCTCTCTGATGCATAGCAAGTGAATGCAAATACCATGGTCTATATCAGGTACACCTTAGTCTACAGACTGACATCCTTGCACTTCAGTATGTTAAGAGAGGTCTCTAACCACAGACTTTCACATTATAATATGTCTCTTAATTTTCTGGCTGCTGGTGCCAAGAGTGTTGACTGTGGAGCTAAGCAAACCAAAACTGAGCAATCTCAATCTCTTCACGATCTATTATGATGCTGCCAATCGGCACAGTGGTGAGAATCTTTGTTTTCTTGATATTGAGCCTCAATCTATACTGAACACTGCAGTCCCTGACCTTCCACAGCAATCACTTCAGGTCTTTCAATATTGCGACTTAAGGCTTAAATTTGTTTTTCAGTTCTCTCAGCTTGAGAAATGTAGATTGAGTTCTTCCTTTTTTATTCTCCAATTTCATCTCTCTGCACATTCAATTTTAATACTTTTCTTTGTCTTCTCAAACTGCCTTTTGAAGTCTTTTGTTCAGCTCTTTTAGTTTGGCATTTTCCCTCTGTTTTGGCTTTTTGATGTGCTACTGCAATTTTCTGAGTCTCTTCTGACATCCCTTTCTACTTTTTCTGTTTTTTTTTTCCCATTACCTAAAACTACCAATATGTACCTAATGTCTTCATTCACATTTCTTAAAGACTGACAATCTTTACCTTTCTCTGAAGGCACTCTCCACTTATACTCGTGCAGCTTGGGACACCTGAATTCTTCACTGAATATTCAGAAAACCAAAATCACGTTAAGGTAATAAATTAATCTGAAGTTTGTTGTTGTTGTTGATGATTGTTATTGAGTTGAGCATGATTCATTAGCAACCTATGAAGAAAAGGCCTGGATCCTTTCTATAACTATTGACATTTATGAAAGTTCATGGAGTTTCTAGTGACATGCTGTTTAGGAAGTGGATGACACTTCTGCTTCTAAACCCATCTTAAACTGGTAGCTCCATCAAACACTGTCCACCACGGGAAACTCTTATGGCATTTAACCCTCCAGTGGCACAAGGTTCTGTATCACAGCAACTCCGAAAGTTACCTCAGTACAGCAGATTGAGAGACGAGTGTTGTACCTCTTAGAAGTGTGTTTCTTCAAAATAGAAGTTTGTGTGTGTGTGTGTGTGTGTGTGTGTGTGTGCACATGTATGTGTGTATAAAATTTTCATATTGACTCAAACCACTAATTTGAGAGTCAACTTATTCTAAAGAGAAAAGAGCTTCCAAAGATTCTTATACTCATTCTTTTAATAAGAATGGCTTTTCAACCATTTAAAAGGACCACTTTGAGCAACATTTACATAGTAACCGTATACTCTAAAGCATAGCTTGTTATCTAACTTGGAAGATTTTATGTCTCTCCAATAACAGAGCTCTGGTGACTTCTTAGTTTTAGAAAGCTGCACTTTTGAGTTGTTGGTTGAAATTCACTAGTAGCTCTAAGGGGGAAAGCTGGACAGTCTCCTCTGATGTGACTTATAGATTTCTATAGACACCCACTAGAGAGTCAACTTCGACTTGGTTCCAACTGGACAACAATGGGTTTAACTATATACAGATACCTCTTCAAAACAACTCCCAAATTCTAAGGGAGCTCTGGTGGCCTAGTGACAAGAAGCTGCACTGCAATCCCAGAGTTATGCAGTTCAAACCCATCAGATGCTCTGCTGGAGAAGGAGAGACAATCTCCTCCTGTACCAGTCAGGTCTGATTTGGTGGTACACACATACACACACACACACACACACACACACACACAAAAAAAAAATAAAAATACATTAAAAAAAACTCTCAAATTCTAAGATAATTTTAAAAAATTAATAACATTTAAAAGTATTTTATGATATCAGTATGTTCAGGCTCAAAGAGCAAATGATTTCAAAGCAGTGATCAACTAGGTGGCTAGACCCTAACTCCATAGTTCACCAAAATTCTGCATCCTAGGAAAAAGAAGTGTTTCTCTGTTTAAAGTAGAAAAATAGAAAAATAAAACAACAGCTAGTTGGGTTTTTTGTTGTTGTTGTTTGTTTGTTGTTTTTAGTTGATTATTTCCAAGGCAACCCTCTGGGGCTTAGAGCAGGACACCCATAATTTTTGTTAAGCCTCTTCTTCTGAGAGTATCTAGGTACACTTGAACATTTACTCTTTTAGTTAGTCGAAGAGCCAAGATATGTTAATAATTTTCATTACCCACAGGAGATGTGCTCTGTGCCAACCCAAAGGCTCATTGTTCAAATCCACCAGTTCCTTCACAGGAGAAAGGTGAGGAATCTCCTCCTTTGCAGTTTACTGCCTCTGAAAATGGACTCTGTAGGGTTAGGTATGAGTTGGATCTGACTCAATGGTATATAAGAACAACAGGAATACTCCTAGGAATCAGCTCTGTTGGCCTAATGGTAAGAAGCTGCACTGCAATCCCCAAGGCAAGCAGTTAGAATCCATCAGTTGCTCTACAGGGAAATATGGACAATCTCCTCCCAAGTGATTAACTGCCTTTGAAAACCACTGGAGGATCAGCTATGGGCTGGTTCCACTTCAATGGCACACACAATGTTTACTTTATAACACATGAGTTTCCTTTACAAATTATTAATACCTTGATCCTTCATAAACAACATTCTCACCACTTCTAAATCCCATTTCTTCAATCTAACAATATTTTCAATCATTTTAATTTTTTTAATGTATGTCTTTCATTGAAAGGAAAATATATAAGTTAGCATTTACATTAATATTAACCCAACATTAAAACAAATAAATGAGAGTTTGGGTACAAATAACAAGTTCCTGGTGGAGAAATAATTGTGGAAAACTGTTCATTCAATGCTTCCCCACTGGTGTTCTAAATTAACGGTGCACAAGCTTCCAGCCCTTTTCATTCCAAAATCATTCTTAAAGAAACCTACAAATGGAGTCATAGCATCTTCACAGAAGTCCAGCGGAGCCAACATGCTGTCTGAAGTAATGTTCTCACCTCCAGAGAAGGGAGTGGGCTTTTTGAAATTAGCTAGCGTGGCTTTGATATATCCTCCTGCCTCTCATGAAAAGCTCCACTTCATCTGGCTTGTGTTCTTTCTGCCTGCCTCTGATTGATTTCGTGTAATCCTGATGTGATCTTTGTCATTGCCTTTCATGAAGCCAATTTCAGGCAGGAGGTAGTTCATTGCTTTATCATAATACAATGATATCTTGTGGTATCTTTTTTTTTTCAGTCAAGCTGAGGCATTATCCGTAGAGATGATAAAAATATTTTTCCTTAGATAACATTTTAGATATGTCACCTCATTAGAACACTATAAGCTTTTTTTGATAGGTTGCAAATGTTACCTTGTCCACTGGAAAAATCAGGGACCTGAGACTGTATGAGTTACGCACTATGCCTTTCAACTGCAGGAACAAGTGTGAGATAGAAATGGTATTCTGTAATCAAATTTCCATCTTAATTCTTTTACCTATAAGATCAAGACTAGACAAACTTGTTCAGGAAATTAGTCATTCTAGAATAGACAATGACACTTCATATGTATTAGCTATCCATGCAATCACTAATTCAGCAAAATTAATTTAACTTTGTCAATCTCCATAGACTGAAAGAACTCTTGGTTATATACAGCTTCTTCTCAAAAGTTCCTAGGTTTGAAACCCTCAGACACTCTATAGGAAAGAGATAAGACAGTCTGCATCTACAAACATCTACTACCTTGGGAACTCTATGGTTCAATTCTACTCCTACGTGGCATACAGCTGCCTGAAAACCTACTGGAGAGCCAGCTATGAGGTAGTTCTGATTCAATAGCAATCAGTTTTAATTTGAGATGAAAGGGTGAACTTTGGGTAGGATATATTGGGGCACTTCTTATAAATCAACTGATTTATTTCAACAAACAGAGGCTGCCCTGGATGCTCTCACCAAGTTGTGCCAAGAAGTCTGGAGGAAAACCACATGGTTAGCTGACCTCAAGAGATCCATGTATGTCCCCATTCCAAAGAAAGGTGACCAGACAAAGTGCAGAAATTATTGAACGCTATCATTAATATCACATGCAAGCAAGATTCTGATGAAAATGATCCAAAAACCACTGGAACACCACATCAACAGAGAAGTGCCAGATGTGAAGCCTGGGTTTATAGAAGTTATAGTACTAGGGATATTACAGCTAATGTTAGATGGATCTTGGATGAAGGCAGAAAATCTATGTTCCACTGACTATGCAAAGGTATTTAACTGTGTGAATCACAACAAACTGTGGTTAACTTTGAGAAGAGCTGGAATTCCAGAAAACTTGACTGTGCTTATGTGAAACCTATACTTGGACTAGAAGTTAGTTGTCAGAACAGAGTAAGGAAACACCGAGTGATTCAAATTTGGAAAGGGTATACACCAGGGGTGCATCCTATCTCCATATCTTTTCAATCTATATGCAGAATAGATAGATCATCCAAGAGGCTATATGAGGAGGAATGTGGCATCAGGATTGGAGGAAGGCTCATCAGTAACCTGAGTTATGCACATGACACAATCCTGCTTGCTGAATCTGAGGAGGACCTGAAGCACTTGCTGCAGAAGATCAAGGACTGCAGCCTTCAATATGGATTGAAGCTCAACATTTAAAAAAACACTAAACTAAACAAACAAAAAAACAAAATAAAGATTCTCAAAACTGGACAAATTGACAGCATCATGATAGACAGTGAAGAGATTGAGATTGTTATCAGTTTCAGTTTGCTTGGCTTCACAATCAATACTCTTGGTACCGTTGGACAGGAAATCGAAAGACAAATTTCATTGGGAATGTCTACTGTCAAAGACCTCTCCAGAACGCTTAAAAGCAACAATACCAGTCTAAAGATTAATGTGAACCTGATCCAGGACATAGTCTTTGTAATTACATGCTATGCATCAGAAAGATGGTCAATGTCTAGGGATGACAGAAAAAGAATTGGTGCCTTTGAGCTGTGGTGCTGGAAAAGAGTATGGAATGGACCACCAGGAGAACAAACACCCTCCTGAAGAGGGTAAAACTAAGCTGTTCCTTGGAGGCAAGGATTCTCAAGCTTCCTCTGACATACTTTGGGCATGTTACAAGGAGGAACTAGTCCTTAGAGAGTACCTCATGCTTGGGAGGGTTGAGGGACAGTCCAAGAGAGGAAATCCCTCTATCACTCATGTGTCAGAGACAGTAAGGTGACTCAGGATAGAACAGATAGACTGTTGTACATAGGGTCGCTATGAGTCTCAAACAACTTGATGGCACATAACAATAATAACATTGCATTTATTATTATTATTATTACAAAAGTACCATAATAAAAATGAGATCTTTGACATTTGGTATATTAAAATTCCTTTTTTAAAAACAATACTTATTACATCATTGTTAGAAATTTGGTTTCAGACCATGCAGTTAATTATACAGGAGATTGGCCAGCTTTCTCCCATAATAAATAAAAGTAACTTTATACAATAAGAGCACCCTTTTTATCTTTAAATATAATTTGGTGGAGGAAAGAAATCATGGCTACATAAGTAAGGAAGAAAAAAAGGTAAAAAGGGAAAGACGAAATGAAAGAAAACCCACCCAAAGAAGAACCCTTAGCTGATAATTTCCATTCCAAAACCATATATACTGAGTCAGATCTACATATTAATGCGCATGTGTAAGAATCTCCTGGAACTCTTGTTAAAGTGTAAATTATGAAACAGTATATGTGGATGAAAATATAAATTCTCAATGAGGGGGGTGTGTGTGCAAATAAGAAAGAACCAATTAGAAGTTCTGAAGATGTTACTTCTTATGTAGAAGAAAGAAATTTACAAATGAAGCAGCAACAGCAATTAACGGAAACACCTAAGAGACTCTGCTAGCCT
Organism: Elephantulus edwardii; assembly: GCF_000299155.1. NCBI lineage: Eukaryota > Metazoa > Chordata > Mammalia > Macroscelidea > Macroscelididae > Elephantulus > Elephantulus edwardii. The sequence continues at coordinate 29,423,666 of NW_006399763.1, read as the reverse complement.
GAACAGGTGTGCATTATTATTCTTGAATGACTAAAGACTGAACAAGGTCATTTAAGAATTAGGAAAGACAGAATTATTTAAGTAAGACAGAAAAATATTTTTATTTTCCACATTTGGGATAACATGAAGAAAACAGTAGAAGTAGGAAAGGTGGCAGAGAGTTGCAAGAGGTCAAATAGAAAATGCTTGGTATAATTTTACAGTGTAGTAATAATAACAAATATGACCTAGATTCTCTGTCGAGTGATTTTATAATAAGATAGAGGTGAAATATATATTACTTGCCCGAGATGGTAAAACAACAAAGCTTATAATGTGAAGAAATAGTAGTAGAAGGAAAATGAAGAAATCTTTCTTTTTTTGCAAATTGTTTATTATTGAATATCCACTATAATTATATTTCAGAAGCTGAAATCTGTCCACAAATATTCTGTCTACTTTTCCACTAGGATGTGGACCCAGAGATGATCAGAAGAAAGAAATCATGAAGTATTACAGAAAGATTTTTTTCCATTTTCTCTAGACAAAATATGTGAAAATTTGAAAGCACCAGGATTGATTACCTTTGATCCTTTGCCACTCTGCAACATAAAAGAATTTAAAAACCTCTATAAGCATGTAGAGCCATCATTTTCCTTTTTCCATTATTCTAATGACTTGTATTTATGACAATTATCAAAGGAAAGTAGAGCTCCAGATAAACAGAGTGAAAGGATACCCAAGCCACCAGGCTAATCTTCATCTTTCTCCTTCAGTGTTGAATGCTAGGCTTGGAACTCAAGGAATTGGTGGATATTTGTTTTTGCTGTTTTAGGTTTTAGACAAACCCACCATTGTGTTTCATGGCTTTACCCGTATCATGAGCTCAATTAGTAGCTTCTGTATTTAAAAGTAGATTTCCAATAATAAACAATCTACATAAAATGTAAAGGAAATTTTTCTCATTTTCACTTATCATTATTTCTTTTCTTTATAATCTTTGCTGTTTTACTATTTGGAGTACTACGTTTATTACCTCTATCTCATTATTCCCTCCTGGAGCCATGAAACAAAGCTCGTGGTTGACATTGGCCAGTGGGCATGCTCCTACTCTTCTCCAGTCTACCAGCATCCCTTCACTAGTTTTCAGGCCTTTGTAAGTTTCCATCAACGTTTGCCCTACAGTTAAGCTCCTGCCAGTTGACAGGAAGTAGATGTGCTTCTGTGAATCACCAGAATGTTCCCACTGATCTCTGAGCAGTGGGTTCAGAGGCGATCCCACTTATATCCAAGTGTGGATGTGCATCTAGGGGACTGGGAGTGCTCCTGTGTACAAGGTACAAGGGAGAACAAGAAGATAGGCTGAAAGGAGAACTTCCGGTTGCTACTTTGATTTTATAGTTCATCGGTTGGTGTTTTCTGAACAAATACTCCGGTGTTGCCAGGGCTGAGTAGACCTTCCCCCACTCCCTGGCTCATCCTTTCTCTGTGGTGGGTAGAATCATTAGCAATTTTCCCAACTTTCACTTTTTAACCAGACTTGTGTCCTGCTTACCTAATTTCATCCCAGAGTCTCTTGTTATAAATAGAATTGCCTTCTTATGTTCCTTATCCCAAACATTGCTCACTTTTTAGCAAATTGGTCATGTGGTACTAAGCCACTAAGTAGTAAGGCATCAACAATTGAGAGTTTCCGTATTTGATGTTTTTTCACTTTTCTTTCAGCTCAGAGCTTAATTGATTTCTCCATCCTACTGTTTGACATCTAAGGTCCCAAAGCTGTCATTTGTATCTATTTCACACGGTCTCTTGAGATTTTGATTTCTTCAGACATTTTGGTTTGTTAATTTAATTCACTGTTTCAGTCTCCCAGTCTTTATTTATTTGTTTATTCTGCCCCAAGCAGGAAAATTACAAGCCAGGTAATAGAAGTTGTTAATGTGTTTTTCTGCTAATCAAAAAGTTGTAAGTTGTAGGTTTAAGTTAACCCAGAAGAACCTTAAAAAAAGGGCTGATGATGTACTTAATTAAAAAAAAAATAGTCATTGAAGACTCCAGGCTGCCAATTGCTGCTTTGATACTCATTGAATCACCATGGGTTAGAATTCAGTCAGTAACAATTGGTCTGATGTAAGCAAATCCACTGTCTGTGACTAAATCT
>NW_006399763.1:29415018-29419451 GCF_000299155.1 Elephantulus edwardii | reverse complement strand
TGAACATTTACATTGAGACAGACTAGGAAGAAGGATTCTGAAGTAGCAGGCCTCTGTAAACCCTATGTACAAATCTACTCATAAGAAATATAAATCATTGTCTTTGCTATATTGTAAATTAAAATATTTTCTTAAGAAAGCTAAGCACTCTCATAAATTCTAAACAAATAATTTCCTGTAAATTTTTTAAAAATTAAAATGAATGTGTGATTAGGCTAACATTTTTTTAAGCTGCAGGAAAGAGAAATGAAGGGAATAAGATGAAGGAAATAAAACAGGAACAAAATTTTGATCTATCCATGTGTCAGTAACAGCAAAAGTCTATATAAGGTCTAAATGATACTTGTCTGTCTAGATGTCTAATTCAAATCTGTCAGAAGTGTGTCATTACTTAATGACCCATTGTAGAATTAACCAGGGAAGTTTTTATTACTTTTTTCCCCAACTCCTTGTTTTTCTAGGCTGTGTTGTTTTACTTTGCAGAAACTTATTTGCTTTTTAATGGTTTCTATGTCCCTTTCAATACTTAAATTCAATGCCTCTAGGTTTCTTTCTGGCTTCAATATGATAATTCTAGTATTTTTATATCAATAGATATTCTTTTAATTTTTATATTGTTTCATTTTTTAAAAAACTAGTATTTTTGCTTCACGGATGTCAAATCCTGGTCATTTGCCTATTTGAAAATATTCTCTCCACTTTTCCTTCTTTGCTTTAGTACATTGATGCTGTGCCAGTTTCATTGTAATACTTTTGAGTGAAAATGCATCAAATTTACACATGGGATTCTTGATGCAGAAGCATCAAATTGTATGTAAAAGAAAATTAGAGTGTACTGTTGGCTTTCTACTGAAAATTTTGAAGAGTTAAAATATTTGCTAAGAAAAAAAATGCTGCTGAAAATTTTTCACTCTGTAATTAATTCCTTCTGGTAGGTGTTATGTAAAAGACTACATAGGTATCTATATTGACAATATCATAATATTAAAAGCTGTGACCTGTGGGAATTTGGTTAACAAGTTATCTAAATTAAAAATGATATAAAATTCATTTGAATTAATTGTAACTAGAGTGACATACAAAAACCATAGAAAAGAAAAATCTCTCTCTCTCTAATAATATTGATTTCCCCCTTGAAGCAAATAAGACATTTTCTTTGAACAAAATCACATTTTAAAGAAAAAAAAGAGAATTAGGTTTTCAAACCTGCAGTGGAAGACCTTTTACATTGATCTGTGAAGAGAGATACAAGCTCAATAAACACTTTTCTGCTGTAAAGATAATCCTCTCATAAGAAAAATTCAGTATTTTTAGCTAGAAGAGCTAGAGTTTTGCCTCTTCATATCAAGAATTCAATCTTTTTTTTTTAATCGTGCAGACTTCTTTTTATCCTGTGTAGATACAGGCTGATTTAATAAGGCATCATTTGAGTATATGCATTATAATCTACAGTGTACTGATTTTATCGATTAAGTCTAAGGAAAACCTGTGGGAAAGATTTTAAATATTTTTTCACTTATGAAATCTCTTTGAGTTTGAGAGCTCAGCAAGGATTAATTAAAATCAATAGGGATTTTTTTTAAGTCTAATGCAAATAACTTGTTATTTCTTCTTAAATATTACCTTAATTTTTCATTTGTGCAACAAACATTTATTGAGATCATAGCATAATACCAGCACAATACTAGGCTCTTGCACTATAGAAAGAAGAAAGATATTTAAAAAGAATATAAAACTAAGTAAAAGTGACCATCATCCTCAAGGAAACCAAAGAAACCTCAAGAAATGACTCAATCAAAAGGCAGAATACTATGGAGCTCTTCTTGAGATGGCAAACTTAAGTCACAAGAGTTTGACTGTAGCTTTGGAAGTCATTCCTTTAGTTTAAGTTTTCACTTTTTTCATCTCTGCATAGTTCTTCATTTGCAGTAAAGCCCTTATTTTATCACATCTGTATTTGCCTAAAAACATCAAATGTTTCCAATATTGTTACTGGGTAAGTTTTGGCTAAATGCAGCCAAAACAAATCTTGCCATTGATCTCTTCTGAACTTTTGAGCAAGGGCTATGGTACTTTAGGGCTTATTTTTCTGTTATGAGATCATTGCTCATAGAATGTTACCTCCTTCAGGGGGCAGAACACCATATGGCATGAAGAGAAGCTGCTTGCGGGGGGCAATGTGTAGTCAGTCAGTGCTTCTCTGATTTTAACAGCCTGATTTTAAGAGGCACTTTGGGAGACTTTAAAAAAAAATACAGATCTCCAGGAGCTACCAAATCTTAATCTCCAGAGGAAGAATCCATGAATATTCATTTTTGCAAGCTTTCTCTCTCTGATTATTTGGATCAGGCACCATAAGAGACTCTTTCATTTGTGAATATGTCAGAGTTTCAGAACACAGCAATTCCAAAATCTGTAACATACCTGTACTCCATTTCCATTTATGTCTTTTTTTATTTTCAGTTGTCTAAAGATTCCCTTTTTTTTTTTCACATTTTTCACCTATCTTGTTTAGAAAAATACTGATCCTTTTTTTTTCAGCCTTATTTCTTCTATTCTTTTTCCACATTTAAAATTTACTTTCTCATTTCTTCCTCTTTCCTGTTTCAGAAATAGTCTATGTCTACCACCATACTCATAATATTGTGTTAAAATGAATCTATTTTGTCTTTATACTGACAATTTATTGCATTTGTAAGTTTAGGTTAATCATGGATTATTTAAAACATCAAATCTATTTTTAAACCTCTTAAAAATTGTATTATTGTTGCAGAAAAATTTAATATCATTCTTGTTGTTGTATCTATATAGAAAATCTGATTTTTCCTTTGGATATTGTTGCTATTCTGTGCTGTCAAGTCAACTTCAACTCATAGCAACTCTATGCACATTAGCTTTAAACCCTGTCCTATCCTGAGCTAATCTTACTGTCTCTGACATGCTATTACCCTTGTCACTGTGCCAATCTATTTCATCCAGTGTCTTCCTCTCCCACACTGTCCCTCCACCTTTCCAAGGAAAGTATCCTTCTCCAAGAACTGGTCCTTCCTGGCAACATGCCCAGAGTATATGAGATGGAGCTTCAAAATCCTTGCCTCCAAAGAGCAACTTGGTTTCACTCTCTCCCAGATAGACCTGCTTGTTCTCTCGATGGTCCATAGTATGTTCACTACTTTTCTCCAGCACCACACATCAAAAGCACTGATTCTTCTTCTGTCATCCTTAGTCATTGTTCAACTTTCTGATGCATAACAAGTAATTGCAAAGACTATGGAAAGGATCAAGCACATCTTGGTAGTTTCCATACTGACATTGTTTTGTTCAACATTCTGGAAAAATCCTGGACAACAGACTTCCACAGTTCAATTTATATTTTGATTTCCTGACTGTTGGTGCTAAAAGTGCAGATTATGAACCTGAGCAAGCTCAAATTGTTAAGAAACTCAATATCTTCTCCATCTATCATGGGCCAATTGGACCAGTGGTGAGAAATTCTTTTGGTAGTTGTTTGTTTGCTTTTTTTTTGTTTTGTTTTGTTTTTTAATTTATCATTTTTCTTTATCTTAGGTATTCTACAACTCCATAATAATGTCCGATTGTGTTACTATTTAATTTTAGTATTCAGTTACTCTTTATGGCCTGTGACTTATTTATCAATATTTATATTTATAAATATTTATCATTAAAAAGACTCAGCAACTTTATTAAAATTAAATGTGTTCTCCATTCTTGTTTTCTAAAAATTTTCTTATGTCTATATTAACCCACTGCCAACTTGGTGGCATACTACAGAAAAGAATTACTTCTATTTGAGAAGGCTATGAATCTTTAGATAAGCAAGCTGCTACATCTCTCTTTTGTCTGTCACTTTTGAACCACTGACCCCGTAGTTGGTTGACTAACTCTTAATTCAACTAAATGCACTATGTCTCCAGGATTCCTTAAAATTAGCCCTACTATCCCAAATTATTCTTGATTCACTTTATGTTTTCTCTGAATTGATAGTTATATTACTTTATTAGGAACTATTTTGTCAGAACTATTGTCTAATTTACTAATTTATTTCTTATAAGGTGTTTATTGACTTTTCTTGGTTATGGTTGTATTCCTTGTTTTGAAAGAATGAAGGAAGTATGGTCCCTAGGGGTTGAGGTTAAGAACTCAAAGGCAGTTTCTCTCTGAAGGGTCATATACACCATTAACACTAAATAAGAAGATGGGCAGTCTCATCTGTTACAATTTACAGTTTTCAAAAACTCTACTGGAGGTGGAGAGTCTGTTATGAATCTGTTCTAACTCAATGGCAATGAATGTTGTTGTTGTTGTTGTTATGTGCCGTCGAGTCGCTTGCTACTCATAGCGACCCTATGTACAAAAGCCCTAAACTCTGCTCTGTCCTATGCCAGTCGCACTGTCTCTGACACATCCATCCC
>NW_006399763.1:29412127-29414118 GCF_000299155.1 Elephantulus edwardii | reverse complement strand
TCTGACTCCATGGGATACAAACATATATTCATAGAAATGTATTTTGCATTAATAGTGAGATGCATTTTCCATCACCATTTACCCTCAATAAGATCTTACTCCTAGATCATTAGCATAATTATAATACCTTTGAAAACAGAAGTATTGATAATTTTTTTTAGAAAATCTAACTGACATTATCATAATTTGCATGTACAAGAATTTCTGGGAATTTGTGATTAACTGATTACTCATAAAAATTGGTTAATTAAATTGTCTTTCATTTTCAATTCACATTATAATAATTATAAGTGCAATTGGAGTAATAGGGAAAACCAGAATTTGCTTTCAATAATAAGCTTTGTATTACAGTTAAGTAGACTGGAAGTCTCCTATTAAATGGAAAACAGGTATTATTAGGGATATCTAATTCTTGTAAAGAAAACTACAATGTATCATTTATGATAGTAATGTGGAAGTATAGATGCTAACGTAAAGAGGCTTATTGTTTGTAGAGTACTTCATACCATACTTTTCCATAAGAATGTCTTATATGTCTTGCTTTAGAGATTGTAAAAACTGCTTAGTCTCTCATCCTGCTGCAATAACTTCAGCTGGACCAGAGTCAGCATAGCTACCATATAAGCTTTTCTTTAAATCACCTAAGCTCAACTTAGTGAGCTCTAGTGGCTTAGTTTTATGAATTGTTCTGCCAACTCAAAAGCATGCCGTTCAAATCCACCAGATTCTCCTTGGAAAAAAGATGGGTAATTTTTTTCTGTTCAAGTTATAGCTTCTGAAGAACTGATGGAAGGCCAACTATATGAGCTATTTCCAACTCAACAGCACATAACAATAACAACAAGTTCAACTAAGTTGATAGCTGAGTGATGGCAATATATAAAATCTAACATTTTCTTCCTCATCAAATCAACCTATGTCTTACCATTCAATATGATTCTACTGCCTTTACTTGGTATTCAGTCAGTGTTTTCTGTCAATAAAATTGTGCACAAGATTTCTTATTGAATTCATTTTGTATTTTCCCAAGATTATTGTTTTATTTATTCACTCTCATAAAAAATTCACTTATATAAAATACTCACAAAATATAAAATAATACATGTCATTTAATCAATAGCATATATGATATAAGTAGTGTAGGTCTATATTACCAACTTTACATTGAATCAGATGATGCCTTGAAAATCAACCATAAGTTTCTTATCTAATAAATGCAGGATTTATTTGAGTTTTTATTTTTTTTCCTAGAAATCTTTACTCTTAAAATGATCATGAGAAGCAGAAGATTATAAGAAAATCAAGAAGATAACCAAAGAGAAGAAGAATTGAGACCCACATCTAACTGGAAAACGTAATTTGTGAAGGAAGAATGTGGAACATAGAAAACATCGTGTGTACAGGGAGTTCCACTGCTAACTCAAGGGCTAAACTGTTCTGGACATTTGAATCAACCAGAGGCTCCGAGGGAGAAAGATGAGTGATCACCACTCATGTGATTCACATCTTCAGAAACTTACTAGGGAAGTTAGTTATGAGTCTATTCTGACTGGATAGCAATGAGAGGGAGACAGCTTAACCACTATAGGGGTTATAAAACTCTTGTAAACCATTGTGGGAGAGCAAACATATACAGAAAATAAAAACGAACAGCAGAGAACTGCCAGAAGTCCAGGCTGGGTTTAGAAGGAGTCGTGGTACTACGGCTATTTTAGCTAAAGTTAGATGGATCCTGGCTGAAAGCAGGGAATACCAGAGGAATGTATATCTGTGTTTCATTGACTATGCAAAGGCATTTGACTGTGTGAATCATAACAAACTTTGGTTGACTGCAAGAAGAATGGGAATCCCAGAACACTTGATGGTGCTAACGTGAAAACTACATTGGACAAAGAGGCAGTCATCAGAACAGAGCAAGGAAACACTGCATGGTTCAAAATTGGGAAGGGCGTATACCAGGAATGCATCCTGTCTCCATACCTTTTCAACCT
>NW_006399763.1:29409963-29411113 GCF_000299155.1 Elephantulus edwardii | reverse complement strand
GGTTGGAGGGATAGTCAGTGTGAGACCGAAAGATCTTTTATGAAACAGATTGATTCAGAGACTGGGGTAATGGGGATAGGCGTGTCAAAGACAATGAGATTGACACAGGATAGAGTAGCTTTTTAGGCTGTTGTGAATAGGGTTGCTATGAGTCACAAGTGACTTCACAGCACATAACAACAACAACAACAACATGCATTTTTTGTTTTTTTTCATATTTTTAATAGAAATTTTAATGAAAGTTTATAAAGAACATGGATTTCCAGTCATTCATTATTGCACATTTTCCTCCTTGCTTACTCCCTGCCCACTCAGTTTGCTATTCTATGAAAATAAAAAATCTTTCATTGTTATTGTTTACTCTAGAGTCTGTACCGACTCATAGCTGACCATCTGGTGGATTTTCAGCAGCAATTCAGGGAGTTCTGGTGGCCTAGTGGCAAGAATCTACACTGTAATCTCGACAACACACTGTTCTATCAGCTGATCTCTGGACAACGTACTGTTCTATCAGCTGATCCCTGAGAGTTGAATGGGCAGTTTCTTCCTGTGAGTTCTCTGCTGGATGGTTAGCTGAAGGTTGGTTCAAACTTGACAGTCCACAGCAACAACAACCTATTTACACAATGTATATGAACTTTATGGACTTTGTAAGTAAACCAGTATAAAAGTTAAAAAACAAGACAAAAAAAATCATATATACACATGAAACACATAGTGAACGTGAAACACTTTAATCATATAAACAGAAAGATTTACCATGATCTGTGTTGTAGATGATGTGAAGAATTTTACCTCTTAGTTTTGTGATTCTTTTCATATTTTAAAATTTAATTTCTTAATAAATGAATCTGAGAGATCATTATATTGTAAGGATTAATTCCTTCACCCACTTTCTCACTTGAAGTAACTCCAAATCATTTTAAGTAACCTGAAGCTGCTATAATAAATGGTGTAATGCTATTAATTGTGTGTTATATTCACAGGGATGTAGAGAAAAGTTACTACAATACAGAAGAGTGCACCATATTAAAAAGAAAGTGTCATAGGTTGGAATGTTTTATCTTCCAATTTCTATTTGTTTCTATCTATAAATTTATGAAAATGGTTACCATATTTTTCTTTTTTTAATAATTTTTATTGTGATTTT
>NW_006399763.1:29404220-29406373 GCF_000299155.1 Elephantulus edwardii | reverse complement strand
ATACTACAGCTTCTCTATCCACTTATTTGTTGATGGGTATTGGATTGCATCCTTCTTTTGTTACTGTGAACAATGTAGCAATAAACATGGATTTGCATATATCTTTTTTGTTAGAATTCTAGTTTCTTTAGGGTACATTCCCAGTAGTGGAACTTCTGAGTTAATGGTATTTCTATTTTCAACTTTTGAGACAGTGCCATACTGCCTTCCATAGCGGCTGCACCATTTTACACGCCCACCAACAGAGAATAAGAGTTCCAATTTCTCCACAACCTTGCCAGCTTTTGTTGTTTGCAGCTCAGCTACACTTTGCTATTTTCACTTGGGTGAGATGACATCTTATGGTTGGTTTGATTTGCATCTTTCTTAGAGCTAGTGATTTTGAACATTTCTTCATGTGTTTATTTGCCATCTGAGCACCATCTTTGGTGAAATGTCTGTTCATATCTTGTGCCTATTTTGCAATTGAGTTGTTTACCTTTATCTTGTTGGGGTTCTGGAATATTCTATAAATTTTAGGTATAAGTCCCTTAACAGACATGTTGTTGTTGTTGTTAGGTGCTCTCGAGTCATAGATGATTCACAGCGACCCAATGAACGAAAGGTCTGAGCACTGTTCGTACATAGAGTTTACGGAGGCAAGCCATTTCAGAAGTGGATGCTGCTTAACAGACATATCACTACCAAATATGTTTCCCACCTCTATCGCTTTCATTTTTACCTCATTGGAAAAGTTTTTGATGTGCATAGGGATTTGATTCTTAGAAGGTCCCATTATCTATTTTATCCTTTCCTGGTTGTAGGTTTCTCAGGATGCTTAGAAGACTGCTCACGTTGTGAATTAGGACTTCAAGAGTTCTTCCAAGTTTTTCTCTGATGAAGTTTATAGTCCTTGGTTTTAGTCCTAAGTTCTTGAACTACTTTGAGTTGGGTTTATGTTTGGTGTGAGGTGTGGGTCTTGCTTGAGCTTTCTGCAGATAGTTTTCCAATTTTTCTAACACCATTTGTAGATAGACTTTTGTTTCCCCACTTAACTGATTTTCTTTCCTTATCCAAAATCAACTGACCAAGTATTCAAGGACAGTTCAATGTAAGAAAAAGCAATCAATGTAATTAACCATATCAACAAAGCAAATAACAAGAACCATATGATCTTAGTAATTGATACAGAAAAGGCATTTAACAAAATCCAAGACACTCAGAAAAAATGGAATCAAGTGAAATTTCCTAAACATATTGGAAAGTACATATCCAAACCTAAGAACCAACATTATTCTAAACGGAGAAAGACTAAAAGTATTTTCCTTGCAAACTGGGACCAGACAAGGGTGACCACTGTCACCACTTTTGTTCAATATTGTACTGGAAGTGCTTGCTAGGGCAATACAACAACAGAAGGAAATAAAAAGCATCCAGATTGGCAAAGAGATGATTAAACTATCACTATAGGCAGATGATATGATAGTGTACACAGAAAACCCCAAAGACTCAACAAAGAAACTGTTAGAATTACTAGGTCAGTTTAGTAGAGTGTAAGGATATAAGATCAATATTCAAAAATCAGTGATATTCTTCTACAGTAAAAAAGAGAACTCAGAGAAGGAAACCAAGAAAGTAATAGCATTTGCAATGTTGTTTTTGTTATTATGTGCACTTATGATAGTTGACCACAAATTGAGATACTTAGAAGTGAACCTAACTAGAGATACAAATGATACAAAGATACAAAGAAAACTATAGAACATATCTGCAAGACACAATAAAAACCTAAAGAAATGGAAAAATGTGCCCTGTTCATGGATAGAAAGATGCAATATTGTGAAAATGACAAAAGCAATCTATATGTTCAACACAATCCAAATACATATACCAAATTAATTTTTTAAGGAGATTGAATGGGAAATTGTGAAGTTCATATGAAGAGGACAGAGAGCCCAAATAAGCAAAGCATTTCTGATAAAAAAAATATAGTGGGAGGCATAACATTTCCTGACCTCAAAACCTACTATACAGTGGTGGTAATCAAAACAGCAAGGTACTGGTACAATGACAGATGCAGAGACCTATGTAATAGAATTGAGATCCCAAAAGTAGGCCCAGGTATCTATGGCCAACTGATATTTGACAAGAAAATAAAACCTATCAAATGGGAA
>NW_006399763.1:29385651-29403880 GCF_000299155.1 Elephantulus edwardii | reverse complement strand
CCTACCAACTGGGAAAAAACATTTAGCAATACCATTTCAGTCAAGAGTCTCATACTCCAAGTTTACAGAATCCTACTTGTCTTCCACAAGAAAAAGACTGATAACACAGTTATAAGATGGGCAAACTACATGGAAAGAATTTTCACAGAGAAAGATATTTGAATGGCCAACACGCACATGAAAAAAAATGCTAAAAATTATTGGCAATAAGAGAGATGCAAATCAAAACCATAATGATATATCATCTCACTGAAGAAGTCTTGGAAAAACTCAACAGAACAGCAAGTGTTAAATGTTGGAGAGAATATGGAGCGAACACAACTCTTATACACTGTTGGTGGGATTGTAAAATGTTACAACCACTCTGGAAGGCAGGTAAACATAGAAGTTACGTATAATCCATATAATTCCATATAGCATAGCTATTTCAGTGTTTGGAATATATCCCAATAATATTAGAACTGAGACACAAATGGAGACTTGTACACCAATGTTCATAGCAACATTTTTCACCTTTGCAAGAACATAGAAACAGCTGAAATGTCCAGCCATAATTAAATGGATTCATTAATTAGGGTACATTCACATAATACAATTCTATGCAGCATGCAGGAAAATGATTTAGTAAATCACTTTCTAACCTGGAAGGGACTGGAGAACATTGTGCTAAGTGAAAAAACTCAGTCTCATAAGGACAAATACCATGTAAGACCATTATTGTAGAACTAGGCAAATAATATAATTTGTGTGAACATGTAAAAGGAGAAAGGGAGTAGAACAGGTATGAGAATCATTGAGGGGTGTAATATCAGGTTGGTACAATTTGATGGGTGGAGGGAGGGGTAAGTTAAGGAAATGGGAGATATCCTGTGTGAAAGAACAACATGCCTGAACTTTGTAAATAAGCCAGTATAAAGTAAAAAGTTTATAGTAAAAAGAAAGTTCATATAAAATTGTTTTAGTTTTATTTTTCAAAAATTCTAAATAAAAAGAATAAAACTTTGGGAGTACGGGGGAGAAAAGAAGATGGAAGGAGTACAGAGTCACTGCACCAAAAAAGAATTGTCTGACACTGGAAAGATTTCATGAAACAACATAGGATCAAGAGGCAACGGTGGTGAAGGAGGAAGGTCAAACTGCTTTAAAGAATTGGCAAAAAACAAGGCTCCAGGAGTTGATGGAATATGTTGTTGTTGTTATTGTTGTTATGTGCCTTCCAGTCGCTTGCGACTCATGGCGACCCTATATGTACAACAGCCCTAAACTCTGCTCTGTCCTATTCCAATCGCACCGTCTCCGATACACCCATCCCGATTACCCCAGGCACTGAATCAATCCACCTTACAGAGGGTCTTCCCTTCCTGTGCTGTCCCTCCACCCTCCCAAGCATGATGTCCCTCTTCAAGGACTGGTCCCTTCTTACAACATGTCCAAAGTATGTTAGATGGAGCCTCAGAATCCTTGCCTCCAAGGAGCCACCCGGTTTAACCCTTTTCAGGATGAATCTGTTTGTTTTCCTAGCAGTCCATGGTACCCTCTATACACTTTTCCAGCACCACAGCTCAAAGGCATCACTTTTCCTTCTATCCTCCTTAGTCATTGTCCAACTCTCTGATGCCTGTATGATGGAATATAGTGAAGGCAAATAGGAAGTCTTTCTCCAATTTAGAACTATAACTCTGGATTTGCATTTCTAAATTTCTAACCTCTGAGAAGAAAAATTTCTGTGTTTTAAATCCCTCCATTTTGAGTTTTTCTATTATAGCAGCACTAAATAACTTAAGACTGTCCTCTCTATGCATTGCCTTGGACTGAAAAAAATCACAAATGGTTCAAAGCATTGATTCTAATACTGTATCCACAAAGCAAATTTTTATGAACAAAAGAATCATTGTATAAGGAATTAAGTTACATTTTACTTAATTAATAAATGAATTTTTGGATGTCCCCTCATATGCAAGCAATATTGTTAACATGGAGTTGGTTTTGACTCACAACTACCCTGCATTAGTTTCCCAAGGCTGTAAGTATTAGCAGGTCAAGACCATTTTCTTCCTTTCTCCAAAGTGTCTGGTGGATTTAAATCAAGCATTTTAAATTTTTTTGTTGTTGTTGTTAACAAAACACTATGGTTATGGCACCAGAACATTTTCTGTTAAATTTTATCAATCCACAGACTGTCCTGTTTTACTGAATACACACACACACACACGAGAAAACTCCTGAGCTTTTACATGAAGACAGGAGGAATTAATCCACATCTTTGACAGCAAAGATAATCATGGTGAACTATATTACAAAAGTCACATTATTCTAATATAAAATAGAACTTGACATTTTGACCTAATTATACTTTTAAAGTCTTTAATATTCTGCTTATCATTAAGGATATTTAAAAAAAGAAAACTATTCTGATACCTTTTGCCCTTCTTCTGTTTCATACTTTTCATTGATTTGCAAAGGAAATTAAAGTTTTCTCATCTTGAAGCTGCAGAATATTAATTAAAAATAAATAAAAACAAACAATTCTAAAATTTCCCATAATATTTTAGAACAACTATATTTTATGTATTAAGAAAAGTATCTATTACTATTTACCAAATAATTTGTAAGAAATTTAGAGCCCCAAATTAGTATTATTATTTTATGAACTTTTGAATAGTCTTCATTTCTATTAATCTACAAGAATTTCCTTGTTTTCTTCATCCTTTTGTTAACTATTGTTTGGCATTATTTCAGTGAGTATAAACAAGTTAGAAAGTAGAGTACTTTTCATTGACTTATTGAATTTGGCTAACTATACAGGAAAATACTACATTTCCACTTATATGTTGCCTCTAGTAGACAATTAAGACCAATAGTTTGCCACTGTAGAATTCTGTAATATTCTAACATTCTATTCTCCATTTGTTTGAGTATAAAAATTATTTTTTACCTTCAGATTCTAACTTTTATCAAATGATACTGCTATATACCTAAGCACTATTCTCTAGTGTTTCCAGTTAAATAAAGTATACGATTAAAATGATTTTAATATGTTGTTGTCAGGCGAATTTAAGCTGGTTTTTTAGTCATATTGTTATTATTGTTAAGTGCCATCATTATATTATTTATAACAACCCTATGAGAAACAAATCTAATGCCTGTCCTATCCTTTGTCATCCTTATTATTCCTGATACCTCTGATCCCATTGCCACAGACAATTCATCTCATTGAGCTCTTACTGTTTTTCACTGTCACTTGACATTTCTAAGTATGATATCTCTCTCCAAGGAAAAGCTTTTCCTAAAACATGCCCAAAGATGAAGCTTCACCATCATTACCACTGGTTATACTTTCTCCAGTACACAATATCTTGTTTGTTCTTTTGGCAGTTGGTGGGATATTTATCATTCTTCTCCAACACCACAAGGCAAAGGAATCATTTCATCTCCTGTCAGTTTTATTATCCAGCTCTCTGATGCATAGCAGGCAATTGGGAAGACTTTGGCTTGTGTTAGGTGCACTTTACTCTTTAAACTGATATCAGTGCTCATTAGAACTTGGGAGAGGTCCCTGACAGAAGCCCTTCCCAATGCAATACTTCTCCAGATCTCCTTATTGATGGTATCAAGAATGTTGATTGTGAATCCAAGTAAGATGAAATGATTGACAGTTTCAGTATTTCTCCATCTACCATGACATTGGCTATTGGCCCAGTTGAGAGAATTTTTATTTTCTTGGTATAGAGATGTAATCCATATTGAAGTATATAGTTCTTGATCTTCTGCAACAAGTGTCTTAAGTTCTCCTCGCTTTCAGCAAACAAGGTTGTGTCATTGGTATAGTGCAAGCTCACCTTCTTCTTTATAGAGTCCAGATTCTGGAATAATTTGTTTAGCATACCAACTGAATAAGTATGGGGAAAGGATACAGCTCTGAAACACCTTGATTTTAAACTGTGCAGTGTCCCCTTGTTCTGCTCTAACAACAGCTTTTTAATATAAGGATAGTTTTCATATCAACATAAATACGTGTTCTGGAATTATCATTCTTCTCAATGTTAGCCATAATTTTTTTCTTATGTTCTTCATTTATTGTGCCCCTTTCAAACATATATAAAGCAACTAAATATAGAATGGCTTAGGTCAGACTCAGTGCCCAAAGTTACAGTTTTGCTCTTTAAACTCTTCTAAGAGGTATTTTGCAATGGATTTGCCCCATGCCACTCATTGTTTGATTTTCTGGCTGTTGGTTGTGTGGGTCTTGATTGTGGATCTAAGTAAAATGAAATCTTTGATAACTTAAATATTTCGCAGTTTATCCTAATGTGTTTTTTGGATCCAATTGTGGAGCCTTTTGCTTTCTTTATATCGACATGTAATCCACTCTGAAGCCTACTGTCCCCAGTATTCATCAGTAAGTATTCAAGTCTTTCATCCAGACTGTGCCACAGAGCAAGCACTAGCAGGCAGTGCTAGTGAAAAGTAAGTATCTAGGAATTATCAGAATACTAACTGAGATGTTTCATCACAAGATACAATGCTGAATGTGCTTTCTTTTCTTTGTTAGGAAACTTGGGGAACAGATACTCTGTCAAGTGTTTGGAAGAGATCTAAATATTCCCATTCCCAAGATAGATAGTCCAGTGGGATGCAAAAAATATAGAAAATTATCGGGGAGCTCTGGTAGCCTAGTGGCAAGGAGCTGCAACTACAATCCCAGAGGCTCATGGTTCGAACCCACCAGATGCTCTGCCGGGGAAGGAGGGACATCTCCTCCTGTACCAGTCAGATCTGATTTGACAGTACATGCACACAAAAATTAAAAAAAAAATAGAAAAGTATCATTACTATCACACATAAGTAAAATTTCACTGAAGGTATTTTACATTGGTTGAGGAGTAGATAAGCAGGATTTGGCTAGAAATTTAAGTCAGTTCAGAAGAGACTGTAGGAGGACCATTGTTGATGGCAGATGACTAAAAGCTGAGAATGTTAGAAATGTGTTTAACTGTGTTTTATTGACTGTACAAAGACTTTTGTCTATATGGATTATAACAAACTGTAGATAATATTGTGAAAAATAAGAATCCCAGAATAATTAATTGTGTTTATGCAGCAGCTGTATGTAGATCAAAAGGAAGTTTCTCAAACAATGTGATACTGTGTAGTTTTAATATCAGGAAGGGTGTGCAGCAGAGTTGTTTCTTCCAGTAATTCAATCTGCATACTGTATAAAGAATTATTTTTTTTTATTTGAGAAACTGGACTATGTTAAGATGAACAAAGCCTCAGGATTAGAGGAAAACTTGTTAGTAACCTATGGTAAGCAAATGACATACTTTAGACATACAAAGATAACTAGAATAATTTACATGGCTGAATTATAACACTGTATTTAAACAAAGGGATTTCTTGACAATAATGGAAAGTTTTTAGACATCGATGAGCTCAGTAATATGAGAATAAAGACTTAATTTAAGTATCAGCTAAATAAAATAAAAATTAATTAATGTTCTACAATGAAGCACTTAGTAGGTTTAACACATAGAAATTAAAAAATTAGGTCTCATATGGAGACCTGGTGGCCTAGAGGCAAGAAGCTGAATTGCAATCCCAAAAGCATGTGGTTCAAGGCCACCAGCTGCTCTTCTGGAGAAGGATGAGGAATCTCCTCCCATGAGGTAACTGCCTCTGAAAACCCTCCAAAGGGTAAGCTATGGGTTGGTTCTGATTCATTGGTACATAACAATGACAGGTTCTCGTATGCACTTTTGCTTGCTTTTGCTTCCAGATAATTTTCTTTCTGCCCAATAGAATTTTTCTATTAACTCAACTCATTGCAGTCAAGTTGGAAGGAACCCATAGCTGACCCTCCAGAAAGTTTTGAAAAGCTACAAGATGCACAGGAGAACTTTGCCCATCTTTTTCTGCACAGCTGCTAGTTGATTTAAAATGCTAGATAGATGTTTGAATTATCAGTGCAAATCCCTATGTAACACCTGAGCTCACACCAGTACCCTATAATAACTCAAAACTCAACTCAATGTCATGGAGTCAGAATCAAGAGATAGCTGACCCTCCAACAGGTGTATAGACATTGTAAATCACATAGAAGGAGATTGTCTATCTTTGCCAATTGAGGCAGCTGGTGGATTTGAACCACATACCTTTAGGTTGGCAGTGCAACTCCTTCCCACTAGGCCACTGGAGCTCTATAATGAAAATTTCAGTATGTAGCCTATTGTTTGTTGTGTACCATTGAGTTGGAACCTACCCTTCAACCCATAGCTGACACTCACGTGGGTTTCCCTGAGCGTTAATTCTTGGATATAATTTGATGAAATATAGTGTAACATTTCCCTGGTATATTCAGTACTTTCCTCCAATATCACAATTCACAAACAGTGATTCTCCTTCAGTTTTCCTTAGGCATTGTTCAACTTCCAGATGCATTGTAAGATTTGGGGGAAAAAACCCAAAACAACAACAAACAAACCACAGCTTGCATCAGGCATGCCTTAGTATTAACTAGCATCCTTTCCCTTGAACATTTTAAAAAGGCCCTTAACAGCAGACAATGGGCTTGAGCACTTTCAAAGCTTTTGATACTCAGGAGGCAAACAAGTAAAGATATACAGCAAAGCATTAAGAATATATTTTTCTAACTCTGGATTTAGTTGCATCTAACATCTATTAATACAGTATGTTCTTATGTTTAAGAACAACCCTTGTTTTGAAACTAATACAATTATCTTCAAGCCTTTACCTACTCATAAATAGAACACACTGATGAAAGCCATAGTACATGAGCTATCCTAACAGCAGATTCATTTTCTAGTCCAAATATCTTATAGTCTGTTGTCTTAAGACTCCGTGCTATTCTACCGAGAAACCCAGAACTTCCTGAGGCATGACATTAACCACTAAACCTTAATATCACTAATTTTCTTTTCAAAAGGTGAAAACTTCATTTCTGTCATCTCCAATATAATTGTACTTCAAAACATTTGTTACAGTGACTTCCCCACTCTGGTATAATCCTTGTTTTCCTACTTCCTATTTCCCTTAATTTCTATTTTCCACCAAGGACTTTAAGTGAAAGAGGCTCAAGATAATTGTAAGAGTAATTTTATTTTCCCATTTCTTTGTTTGAGGTGACATACTGTTTATATGTTGTTAATTCTGCTCTGTGCTACACTCATATAGTTGATTCTCTTGGCATTCTACCAATTTACACTTTTTGGTTTCCTTAAAGGGCCTCAGTGCATAATAGATCCAGTGAGGAAAATCTTGTCATTGTTCAGCATTTAAATAATAAGCTTCCTCCTTCTTTCTCTCTCTCCCATTCTCCAGAGTGATTATGAATGCTCTTTCAATTGTCAGAAGAGTTCTTTCCATTTTCACCATTAAAAAGAAGCCTATATCACTTGGGCAGCATCAAACTCCACCTTTTGTATATGACCTTACTGAAATCTCCAAGTCATTGATTTACTTTTTGAATTTTGCAATTAATTTTTTGGGTTCAGAAACAAAAGTATTTTTTAGATAGAGTCATGTTGCAAATTTCTATCACATCTCATGTGATTTACAAAGTGATGGTGTTTATTATTGTTGTTATATGTTGTCTAGTCAACTATGATTCATAGTGACTGTATGCACAATAAATCAGAACCCTGTTCTATCCTGAACCAATCTAATTGTCTCTGACACATCTGCATTCATTACCCCAGTAACTGTGTCAGTCAATCTTACCTGAGATCTTCTTCTCCAGCACTGTCCCTTCTCCCTTCCAAGCATGATATTCTTCTCCAAGGACTAGTCCCTCTTAGCCACATGCCCAATGTATGTGAGACAGGGCTTCAAAACCCTTGCTTCCAAGGAGAAGCTTGGTTTCACTCTTTCCTGGACAGACAGGTTTGTTTTCTTGGTGGTCCATGGTATGTTCAATACTCTTCTCCAGCACCACAACTCAAACACATCAATTCTTCTATCATCTTTGGTCATTGTCCAGCTTTATGATGCATATAAAGTAATTGTGAAGACAATTAAATGGTGTTAAAACAATCAATTATAAATTGACACATAACATATAAGTGGGCAGGCTCCTGTTCTTTTCAATGACTTTGCACATGGTGCCATATCTTTTTTTAAATGTATTTTCTTGGTGCTTTGTTTAAGAATATTGTTATTGATATATGCTATTGAAACATCTGTGACTCATAGCAACCTTATGAACAAAGGATCTGAACCCTGTCCTACCTTGTTTCATCTTCACTATCTATAAATACTTGAGCTCATTGCTACAATTACTATGTCAGTTTATCTCTTTGGGGGTTTTCCTCTCCTAAATTGATCCTCTATATTTCTAAGCATGATGTCCTTTTCTAGGACTAGTCCCTCCTAACATTATGCCCAACAGTAGTGAGATTAAGCACCATCATCTTTGCTTTCAAGGAACACTTTGGTCACATTTTCACCAAGATACACCTATTCTTTTGGCACTCCATGGGATAATAAATACTCTTCTTCAACACCACAACTCTAAGACGTTGATTCTCCTGTAGTCCTTACTAATTTTCCAATTTTCAGATGCATAGTAAGTGTTGTTGTTATTTACCACTCAGTCAGGCCTGATTCATAGCTGACCTTCCAGCCAATTTTCAGAGGTCATAAATCGCACAGGAAGGGATTACCCATCTTTCTCCCTTGGAGCAGCTGGTGTATTCTGTACGCCTTGGGGATTGCAGTGCCCCTTCTTACCACTAGACCACCAGTGATCTCTACAGGAAGTATAAAAAATTTATTTTGTCTCTTCCCCTCAACTGCTTTCAAATATCTTTATTCTATACTTCTAAGTCATCTTTTTTAAATTTTATTACTTTCTGTTTTGTTTATAACTGTTTGCTTATTTATTTCTTTCCCTTTATAATTTAACTACTTGATAGTAAAAATTGTGACTCTTTTCTTGAAAGTCCATGGATAAAGTAACATGCTTAATATATTGTTAATTATCACTAAATATTCATTGTTTCTTGAATTTTGAATGAATATGCAACATACATATTTTGCATTTCTTTATCAGATTGCCATATGTGTATTATATTGTATCTTATGTGTTTTGTACCATATGATTTTAAAGACTCAATTCCTATTTCCTACATATAAATCAGAAAACAGATTTAATGAATGAATCTTCATAACAATATGGGACAGACAATGGAAGCCAGAACATAAGTCAGGGTTAATTCTAGCAATTTTATTTTTAAATATCCCTTTAATTACTCTATCACTGTAGATGTAGTTCTCTTAATGCTTTAATTGTTTGTGTAGGAAAGTTCTGAAATATTAGCTTTAGCAGTGAAAACAAAGAATAGATGGTTAAGAGATTGAGATTGTTCACAGCTTTAGTTTGCTTGGCTCCACAGTCAACAGTTTTGGCACCAGCAGCCAGAAAATTAAAAGACATATTGTGATGGGAAAGTCTGCTGCTAAGGATCTCTCCAGGGTACTGAAGAACAATAGTGTCACTCTGGAGACTAAGGTGCCTCTGATACAGGCCGTGGTCTTTGTAATCAGTTGTTATGCAAAAGAGAGTTGGATGATGACTAGGGAGGATAGAAAGAGAATTGATGCTTTTGAACTGTGGTGCTGGAAAAGAGTATTGAATGTACCACGGACTGCTAAGAAAACAAACAGGTTCATCCTGGTGAGGGTTAAACTGGGCTGCTCCTTGGAGGCAAGGATTCTGAGGCTTTGTCTGACATATTTTGGACACAGGTCCTTGGAGAGAGACATCATGCTTGGGAGGGTGGAGGGACAGCGCAGGAGCAGAAGACCCTCTATGAGGTGAATTGATTTAGTGACTGGGGTAATCGGGATGGGAGTGTCAGAGACAGTGCAATTGGCACAGGATAGAGAATGGTTTACAGCTGTTGTACATAAGGTCGCCATGAGTCACAAGTGACTTGATCACACATAACAATAGCAACAACACTTGGAAAGTTCTTCTAGAAGGGAGATGATTGTACTAGTACCTGTATACATGTTTTCATTTTGATTAGTCATTTTCAGTGAAACAGAACATAAAGTACAGAATTGGTACATTGGAAAGGGTTAGAGTTTACATCCCAGGAAAGCATACTTTACATCAGATACTGAGCTCTAGTTAAATAGATGATTGCCAAATTATAGGCCAATAGTTAGTTATAGGAAGTCCATAAAAACAAAAGGATATCCTAAGAGTCAATACTAAGAGAAAATATTAAGGTAAATTAGGCAATCCGGTGAAGTCTTGGAAAGGAAGAACAAAGCAAAATATCAGGTTAATTTCCTTAAAAATAGTTACAATTTTCTTTTAAACTTTTAAAACACATTCTAATTAAAAAAAAAGAGTAGAAATAATTAGTTTTTATATACTTCACAGACCACATAGGATACATAGTAAGAACACAGATAAATGTGTCATTTTGAGAAGGAAAAATAAATTATTTAAAAATCTCCTGGCAAGAATTATTCTGTTGTATTTCATTAATTTGATAAGGGCAAAAAGCAATAATCTAATTCTTCAGAATACAATAATGTAATAAGATGCAATTTTGTATTACAGTATGTTGTCACATTAAAGATCAAAAAATTTTGCATTCTGTCTCCATAACTGTTCAATCTATATGCAGAAGAAATCATTCAGAAGGCTGGATTTTATGAAGAGAAATATGATGTCAGGATTGTAGGAATACTCATCAACAACCTGTGTTATGCAATTGACACAATATTAGTAGCTGAAACAGCATGAAACATCCTGAGAGATAGAGAAAAGACTGAGGGTGTTACAATTTTAGCTCACTCTGCTCCACAATCAACACCCTTGGCACCAGTAGTCAAGATCAAATTGCACTGCAAAATCTGCTGTCCAGGACCTCTCCAAACATCTAAAGAGCCATGATACCAGTTTGGAGTCTAAAGCATACCAGACTCACGCAATTGTCTTTGAAATTACTCGTTATGTATGCTTTAGAAAGACGGACAATGAAAATGACAGAAAAAGAATCTATGTCTTTGAGTTATGGTGCTGGAGAAGAGTATTGAACATACCATGGACTGCCAAAAGAACAAGCAGGTTTAATCTGGAGAGGGTGAAACCAGGCTGCCCCTTAGAAGCAAGGATTTTGGAGCTCTGCCTCACATAATGTGGGCATGTGACCAGGAGGCATTTGTTCTTGGAAGAAGGACATCATATTTGGAAGGGTGGAGGGACAGTGCTGGAAAATAAGACTCTGGATGCAATGGATAGACACAGTGACTGGGGTAATGGGGGTACATGTGTCAGAAACAGTGACTTCGGCTCAGGATAGGGCAGATTTCAGAACTATTGTACATAGGGTCGCTATGAGTCATGGATATGTCAATGGCACATAACAACAGTAACAACATAACAATAACAATATCATAACAAGATAAACTCTATATTCTTCCAACTTACCATTCAGAACTTGACTACTTATTTCAATTGAATTATAATTATCATAGGTTTTAATTTTTAATTATATTTTGGATTTCCTTGTTTTTCTTAGACCCTATTCTTCTAAAACTTCAAATGGCAGGGATAATTCTTTTTTTTTATAAATCTGTTATAAATCTTGAAGTACTAAGGCAAAGCAAAAAATATAAAAATCATGAAGTCTAAAATGATGGTCAAAATGCAGATTTATTTTTTAAAAAATCAATAGGACTGATTTTGTCAAGCCAACTTATAAAGGTCTAAGACAATTTTTGCTAAAGATTATTCAAATAAGAATCGAGCAGTATATCAATAGAGAACTGCAAGAAGTTTAAGTTGGATTCAGAACAGGCTATGGAAGGAATCCTATCTTTGCTGATGTCAGATGAATCTTGGCTGAAACATAGAATACCACAAAGATGTTAACTTGTGTTATCAATTATACAAAGGCATTGAACTGTGTGGGTCATATTAAATTATGGATAACATTCAGAATAATAGGAACTAAAGAATACTTAATTAGGCCATACAAAACCATACAAAAACGCAAAGCAGTAGTCTAGATATAAGGGGATAAGGCATGATTTACGATTAGGAAGGTATGGGTCAAGGCTGTATCCTTTCACCATATCAATTCAGTCTGAATGCTGAGCAAATAATTCAAGAAACTGGAGTACTTAAAAAAGAACGTGTCAACAAGATAGGAGGAAGGCTTATTAATAACTTGTGTTATTTAAATTACATAACCTAGTTTGTTGAAAGTGAAGAGGACATTGACACATTTACTGCTGAAGATTACAACCTTCAACCAAAAAAAACAAACAAAAAAACCCCACCCCACCCCAAAAAAAACAAAACAACCCAAACTCCCTCAACCAAGCAAATAAAAATTTCTTTGGCTTTGAGTCAGAGCTGACCTAGCTGCTTTAGTACATTTTTGACGTAGTACGTCACACTGGAGAAAATTTCCCATCTTCCTCCAGTAAACTTACAGTGAGGTATCACATTTGGGTTAGCAGCACAGCTCCCTATAGACTAGACCGCTAGCGGTGAAATCACTGACATTTTCCAACATTTTTCTACTTATCATGATGTTACTTATTGTTGTAACTGTTATTTGTATTGTCTTCATTTTGAGGTATAATTCCTATGGGAGGCTATAGCTTTGATTATGGATCCAGGTAAAATGGAATTCTTCACAACTCCAATCTTTTCTCTATTTATCATGATATTTAATTATCAACAACTGTGGAAGTAATAATCAGTCAATAAAATGGCTTATTGTAGGGAGCTCTAGGGGCCTAACTGGCAAGAAACTGTGCTGCAATTCTGAAGGCACGCAGTTCAAATCCACCAGATGCTTTGCTGGAGAAGGAGGGACAATCTCCTCCTGTGCCATTTGGATCCAATTTGATGGTACACAACAACAATAAAAAGGAGGAGGAGGGGAAGAAGTGAATTGTCAGAAAATGGCTTATTGCATTAGACAAATCTGCTGCCAAGGTCTCTTTAAAGTACTAAGGAACAAGGATATAACTTTGAAAACTAGTGTGCAGTTAATCTACCACGGTATTTTTCAATTGTTGCATATGCACATGAACATTGGATAATGAATAATGAAAACAAAAGAAGTGACAGCTTTGAATTGTGTTGACAAAGAAGACCTGAGTCAGGCTCAACTTACTGGCACCTAGCAGCAGCAACCAAAAGAAAAATCAAACATATCTTACAGAAATGAAGCCACAGTGCTCCTTAGAAGCAAGGATGGTGAGACTTCATTTTATGCACTTAGAGTCTATCATTAGGAGGAGTGAGCCCTTGGAAGAAAGTGTCATACTTGGAAAAGTAGAGGGTCAGTGAAGGACAGGAAGTTCCTCAGTGAGACAGATTGACCCACACGGTGACTGCAGTGATGGCCGTGGCCCAGCAAATGTGAAGCTGGCACAAAATCGGGCAGAGTTCTTAACCTGTTGTAAATAAAGTCACTATGAGCTCCAGGTGCCTTCATGGCAGCCAACAGAAGAAACAAAACACATGTTATAAAGTGCTTTCACCTCTCATGTGTCTAGGCTGTGGTCCTTCAAGTTAGTCTTCCTAATAAAAAGAAGAGCTTTGATAGTAAATAAGTTCTTACAATCTTTTTGAGACACAGGTTAATTTCACACATTTCTTAGTGCTTTAAAAGACTACATGTGTAACAAATACATAAATAATATTAAATAAGTATTTCAAGAAAATTTCTCCAGAATTATGTTAATAATATATTTAATATTTCCTTTATAGAGTGCAAAAAGGTCAGGATATAGCTATGAAATCTTTAGCTATAAATTTTTTTATGTGAAACTGACAAGATAGCAGAAAAAAAAGGTTATTGTGCAGATACAGGCCAATATGATAAGAATAAGAATGCTAAGAATAAATGAGTAATGTCTGTGCTGCTTTCATTTCTTTTGTTCTCTGTGACAAAGATAAAGTTAATTATTCAGAGATAGCAAAGAAGTGTATTTATTGAATGTGACATGCAAGATGTAATTTTGGATTGCAGTATATTGTAATATTAAAGATCAAGGAACTTTTAATCGGAATCAAATGCAATTTTTAATTGAGCCCATTTATTGCACACATGAGCTGTATTGAAATTTCTTTCAAAGGAACAACTTCAGTAAAGATTACTATAATTAATAAGTAAAACTAGTAAACTGAAAGAGATACATTTTGTGCTTATGTTCCTTCTAAAATTACATTTAAAATCAAACAAACATAAATTGCTTTTGCTACATGTTATAAATTAATTTTATGTGAAATGTGCTAGTTGTTATAAATTTGTCCTCTTTCATTTTGACCTTTAGCTTATTTTGTGTTCTCTACCCTAAGAAGGGGGTTCTGACATACAGGGTTTATATGATGCCATGACATCTGAATGAAAGATTTGGTATTTGTCACCCAGATGCTTTGCCTTCTTGACTCCATCTGGATATTTGGCCTTATACTTACAAACCATCTGGGTTTGTTACTATATTTTCCACTATTCATCCAGATGTTTAGGCATTGTGTGGACAAAGCATGTGCCATTGTCTATAAAATCTAATTACATAAAAATAAATAGCACTGTGAACGCAATTAAAGGCATGACATTTTCTCATCCAGAAATCACAACTTTTCTTCACTAATATAAACAAGGCAGGATAGATTTTCCTTAAAGTGTTTTCAACCTTTTAATGTTATTTTATAGCAATATAGAATAAATATAACATATTTATTAATCCAGGGGAAATTTTCAACATTTCAACTAATCATAGCAGAAAAAAATAATAAAATATTTTTAAACTCTACCAAATTCAAATCAATGTAATTAGCCAAAGTTATTTTAAGTCATACTGTCAAGAAAAAAATAACTGGCAGAAAATTATTCATAAACGCACACACACATC
This sequence comes from Elephantulus edwardii, assembly GCF_000299155.1. NCBI lineage: Eukaryota > Metazoa > Chordata > Mammalia > Macroscelidea > Macroscelididae > Elephantulus > Elephantulus edwardii. Next base: position 29,388,967 of record NW_006399763.1, on the reverse strand, counting down.
AATGTGTTAATTTTTTTAATATATATCTTTATTTTTCTGCTTCTGGTACCTATGCATACATTCATTTTGCAACATTGCTCTACATAAAAAAAAAAAGCGCATCCCGGATCACTATGGTAACTAATATTGCCAATTATTTTTGCTTTAAAGTCTCCATGTTTGCTTTAAAGCCTTCACATTATTTAATACATGGTGCTTATAAATTATACAATAAGTAAGTATTTCTCAATGAAAGAAAATATAAAAGGAATCTAATGAAAATGTGATAAATGTAACCCAGAAGGTCCTAGAGCTATTTCCTGTGAAAGCAAAAGAAAGAGAATAATCTTATGAGTCCGGCATGGTTTTGGCAAAATATCTCCAAATATGTGCTACAAGAGTCTTCTATTCCTATAATCTCTTATAAACTATTATTCCTTAGTTTCTTCACATCAACCACAACCACACCAATGCTGTGAACCACAAATCTGAACCTTGCCTTGCCTTGTACCATCCTCATGATCTCCAATATGTGTGGCACCATTTTAATAATCAGTGTACCACTTCATCCCATTAAGGGCCTTCCATTCCTTTGCTCACACTCTACTTTTCTCAACATGATGTCTTTTCCCAAGGACTGCCATCCTGACAGTATGACCAAAGTATGTGAGATGGAATTTCATCATGTTTGAGGTGCACCCTGGTTGTGCTTCTTCCAAAACCGACCTTTTTTGTTCTCTTGGCAGTCCATGGTATTCCATACTCTACCAGCACCATAATGATGTTAACTTTAAGTCCAAAATATAAGTGGCAGGTTCAAGTGGAGGAAGAAGACTGATGAGAAACCATAGGATACTGGTTTATATATAAATGAGTTGGGATTCCTAATATATAAATTGTCTTAAAAATTGTTTAGAATAGTAAAGACACTATTTTGGGGACAAAGGGAAGAAATAATGATAATATTTTGTTCATTACTTAATACTGTAATAATGACAGATCTAGTGGTTTGCTTCTAAAAGTCACAGCCATGAGAATTGTATTGGTCACAGTCACGTTTTGACACAAATAAGCTTGCCAAGAGTTGGACTTGACTCCACAGCAAGTGAGGGTTTGGTTTTTGTTGTTGTTGTTGGCTTTTCTTGGTAGTAATTAAAAAGAATAAGTCAAGGCCTGATATCTTGGATAATTTTGGGGTAGAGTGTAGAAGGTAGAAAATCATCTTGGCATAAGGCAAGTACACCCACTTTCCCCCAGAAATCCAAGAAACAAACAAACAAACAAACAACAAACACTGTATATAATACCTACAGGACACATCACCCTCCAGAATACTGAAGAGCAATGATGTTAACCTGGAGACTAAGGTGTATCTGGTCCAGGCTCTATAAAGAAGAATGTGGCATCAGGAGTAGAGGAAGATGCATCAACAATGTGCATTATGAAGATGGCACCCTCTTGCTTTAGCAGAAGCTGAAGAGGACAACAATCACTTACTAAAGATACCACGAAGAAGGAGCAATAGTCGGAAAATATGGACTTGGTGACAGAAATGAGGCTGATGAGAGAAATGATAGAATTCTGTACAATCATTGATTTATTGATTTAAAATACCTTTTAAAAGAAACATAAATGCAGGCTAGAGACATGGATTTCACCTGATGAGATGCACAGGAATCAGATTGATTACATCCATAGAAGAAATCATTGGAGAAGTTCAATATCAGCAGTGGAACAGACCACCAACTGCTCATATGAAAGCTGAAATTAAAGCTAAAGAAGGTTAAGTCATATAAATAGGAATCAAAATTTGACCTTGAGTCTATCCCCATGAATTTAAAAACCAACTCAGGAATAGGTTTGAGACCTTGAATACCAGATAAGTTTTGGGAAGATATAAAAAATATCATTCATGAAGAAGGCAAAAAGAATAAGAAGAAAAGACTAAAATGGGTATCAGAAGAGACTCTGAATATTGCACTAGAGTGCTGAGAAGCCAAAGCAAAGAGAAGAAATAAAGAAGTTAAGAAGCTCAATAAAAGATTTTCAAGGGCAGCTTGGGAAGACAAGGCAAAATATTAAAATGAAATGTGCAAGGACCTGGAATCAGAAAATAAAAGATTGAACTCACTCAGCATTTCTTAAGCTAAAGGAACTCAAGAAAAAATTCAAGCCATGAGCGGATATGCTTAAGGATGCTATGGCCAGAATATGGAATGATTCAGGGAGTATTAAAAAAAAGATAGAAGGATTATACAGAGTCATTGTACAAAAAAGAATTGGCTAAAACAGAATAACTTCAAGAAACAACAATTGATCAATAGCCAATGGTGATGAAGGAGGAAGTTCAAGCTTCTCTGAAGGACTTGCGGGGGGAAAGGGTTCCAGGAATTGATGGAAAACCACTAACATTCTTTAGCAAACAGATGCTGTCCTGGATGTGCTTACCAAGTTGTGCCAAGAAATCTGGAGGGCAACTATGTGGCTAACTGACTGGAAAATATCCATATTTATTCCCATTCCAAAAATAGGTGATCTGACAGAGTGTGGAAATTATTGAACAATATCATTAATATCACACACTAGCGAAATCCTGCTGATGATTATCTAGAAATGACTGGAACAGTGTATTGACAGAGAACTACCAGAAATACAAGCTGGGTTTAGAAGTGGTCAAGGCACTAGAGACATTATTGTCAATGCCAGATGGATCTTGTCAGAAAGCAGAGAGTACCAGAAAAATATCCATCTGTTTTTTATTGACTATACAAAGGCTTGACTGTGTGGATCACAACAAATTGTGGCTAACCTTGAGGAAAATGTGAATCCTAGAACCCTTGATTGTGCTAATGTGAAACTTGTACTTGGACCAAGAACAGAGCAAGGATGCACTGCATGGTTCAAAATCAGGAAAGGAGTATGTCAGGAATGCATTATTTCCCCGTACATTTTCAGTCTATATGCAAAACAGATCATTCTGGATGAAGGGCTTTATGAGGAGGACTGTGCCATCAAGATAGAGGAAGACTCATCAACAATCAATGATATGAAGATGACACAACCTTGCTTGCTGAAACTGAAGAAGACCTGAAGTGTTTGTACATGGTCAAGGACTGTCATCTTCAATATAGACTGAAGCTCAACACCAAGAAGACAAAGATTCTCACCACTGGCCCAATTGACAGCACCATTGTAGATGGAAAAGAGATTGAGGTTGTTAGCAATTACTTCTTTTTTGTTGTTGTTGTTGTTTTTTTAATTTAGTTTGTTTATTTTTCATTTCAATGAACATCTACAGAGATTTTGGAATTCCATTCATTCATTGTTGCACCCTTCT
>NW_006399763.1:29368352-29385551 GCF_000299155.1 Elephantulus edwardii | reverse complement strand
TTGCACCCTTCTCCCCGCACAAACCCCCCCCCCCCCCCCCCCCCCTTTGCTCCCCTCCTTGAAAAGAAAAACTCCCTTATTGGTACACAATCCCCCCGCACCTCCCCAAACCCCACGCCCTACCCCCAAATATAATCCACTCTGCAACCCTCATAGCAATTACTTCTTATGCATCTGAAAGTTGGACAAAGGGGCAGAAGAATCAATGACTTTGAATTGTGGTATTGTAGAAGAGTACTGAAAATCTCAAATATTCTTCTTAAATATTTTGAACATGTTGTCAGAAGTCCTTGGAAAAGACATCATGCTAGGAAGAAGGTAGAAGGTCAGAGAAAGAAAAGAAGACCATCAACAAGATGGATTGGCATGATTATTTTAACAAAGAACTTGAGTATATTGGAGATTGAAATGAGGTATAGAAAAGGGCAAAATTAATATCTGTTATTCACAGGGTTGGTATGAGTTACAGTTGACACATTGACACATAACAATAACAAGAAGAGGGTATGGTAATGTAGACTGTGGATATGTAGATAGCTCCACTCATCCTATCATGTTCAGAGACTGATGCTTATAGAGTGGGATTTACTACATTATATAAATAAGAATTGCTATTTTTATCTCTTTGATAAAAAATATATTTGATTTGACATCCCCTTAATCTACATAGCTGATTGTGTGTAAATTAAATATGTGTATAATAAAATTTGATTCTACTTAATCAATTAGCCAAGACACAATCACTTCAGAGTTACCTTCCAAAATTGTTCATGTTGTTCTCAATATAACTGGGTGGTGGAAAAGATTTCCTTAATTATACCCATGATTCCTATTCATAGAAACTTTACATTGTGTTCTGGCTGTGAATCTTTTAGAGAGCAGATTGACCGTCTTATCTGCCTGGGAGTGGGTGTAGATTTGAACGGCTTACCTTTCAGTTAAGGGTACAACACAAAGTCTTACAGTGCGAAGGCTCTTTTTACAACCAATGATTCATAGCCAAGAAAACTCCATGGAGCTTTATTTCAGAGCTTTTTACAACTCTGAAACACATCAATTTGAAATAACACCATAGCAACAGGGGTTTGTTTGGGTGTTTTGTAAAATATTTATATACCTTATTGGCACTTGCTGCATACCAGCACTACAGGAGATTATTCCAGATCTCACTGTAGAAATGAACTTTTTCAAAGGATGACACGGCAGTTTCCAGATTATCAACAAGCTCTGTTCTTATATATTTAATAACCTATAGGTCAATCTAAACAGGTACATACAGTAGTTAGCCTTATGTTAGAGCCCTGGTGACTTATAGTATTAACTATTCAAGGTGGCTTACTGATATGGAATTGTACTGCTAAAGCAAAAGTGAGCTGTTTGAATCCACCAGCTGCTCTGAGGGATAAAGATAGACAATCTCTTCCCATGTGACTTACTGCCTCTGAAAATCTGCTGGAGAGTCGTCTATAGACTGGTTCCAGTATACCACAACAGTGGAAATTTTAGCAGTTCAAATCCACTGAGGGAGAATGATGGTAATATCCTTCAATAAAGATTTAAAGCCTTGAAACTTGATAGAGGGTTGCAGTGAGTTGTAACAGACCCAATGGCAGTGAATTTAGTCTAAAAAAGGGCTCAAATTACGTTCAGTGATTTAAAACTGTACGTGCAACAAGTGAAGGAAATTGTGATGAAGCTTTGGTACCTGTAGGTGTTGAATCACTCATTGCAAAATGATGGTAAATGTACATCAACGTAAAACAAATTTTTTGCTACAACAGCTTTATTCTGTTCAAAGATGGCAGCCTCCAGGCAACTCACTCCTTTTGATTGCATGTAACTCTCCAAGGCCTCACACATCAGGCTCGTTAACCTCTGGAGTCTCTAGATGCAAGGCTTCAACCCATATAATTTTTCTCATTTTGGATACCCAGACAAATCACCCAAATAGTGAAAATTCTGGTCTGTTCCTGTTTTACCTTGTCAGCCACAACAAAACTAGTTTGAACTGGTCCATAGTCCTGCTTATAGGAAAAGTAAATACTGTTCATAAAGCAGATTTTGGTAATACAGAGGCTGCCAAAATTTTCAAAACTCTCCTCATATTGAAATATCATTTATAATTGATCTTACACCATCCTACATGAACTATATAAACTTACGTCCCAGAGCAAATAGTAAAGTTATTACAGAAGGTAGCATCTAGGTAAGATTTTTCTATTTATTCACTATGTTTTATCTGTTAATTTCTCGCTTTTTTAAAACACTAAAATAAGTAGTACTAGGAAATTATTTCTTTAAAAGCTGTCATCTAGATCAGCACCCTCTCCACATCTTGTCTCAGAAAATATTTTTGCAAGTTATGTTAGTCTTTCCCACACAAATTCAAAAGAATGGGCAAGGACTAAGCTGAGTTCTGGTGGCCTAGACATAAGTAGCTATGCTGAAATCCTAGAGGCACTCAGTTCAAATCCACCTGCTGTTCTATGGGAGAAAAACCAGTAGTCTCCTCCCAGGTAATTTACTGCCTCTGAAAAATCTGCAGGAGGGTAAGCTATCGGTTGGTTTCCAATTCAACATCATATTCTCTATAGAGAAAGTAAAGATTTTAATTATAGTTAACTATTTTTCAATTGAAATTTAGGACTACAACATATTCAAAGGCCTGCACTAACTAGTACTGCAAAAAAGGCACAGTCCTAATCCGATGTGCAATTTGTCCTGTTCAGAGTGAAGAAACAGTCAGTTTAGTGAGGCACAGTGAGATTTGCACCATACAACTCTGCCTTCAGATACCACTTAAAAAATGAAATGTGAACTATTATTAACTATGTCACATTTATGGAGTTCTTATTACATGCTAGAGCCATACGTCATTATAGAAAACACATCAGTGAATATGATAGATAAAGTTCTAAACTCTAGCAGGCTTTAATGTTTCTAAGAAATGATAAGCCTTGAACCAATAAGTGACTATTTCTGAGAGACAAAGTTCATGCCCTGCTTAGAGGTCAGGAATCAAGTGATAAGAGGTTAATGCTACTCTTTTTTGGATGTGCACATTATCCTGCTCTAGAAAAATTCCAAGAGATTTTGACAATGGGATTGTCCTGTCTTAGATGCCTAGTGCTACTATAACAGAAATAGCACAAGTGAGTGACTTTAATAAGCAGAAGTTTATTTTCTCAGTTTAGGGGAAGAGAGGTTGAAATGTGGGGCAAAGGCTCTAAAGGAAGATTCCCCTCCTCTTTTAGCCTTAGGGGAAATTTCTTGCTTCTTGGTTCCCTGATGATCTAGATCTCTGATCACTTCCTTCTCCAATTTCTTTTACACACACACAACACACACACACACACACACACACACACACACACACACACACACACACACATACACAGAGCTTCTTAACACAATAAAAACATTTCCAAATGAATTTATAAGCACAAGTATAACATCACCAAACCCTCTAACTTACTGCCATCAAGCTGATTCTGGTGTATATTAACCTTCCACAGGATTTTTGAGGCTACATATTTTAAAGGGACGATACTGCTCATCTTTCTTCAGAGAAGCTGCTGACATGTTCTAACCACCAGAGACTCTCAGCCTTTGCAGTAATCTTTCATCTCTCTATGGACACATCAGCAGAACATTTATAAGACATCAATTTTTAAAACAGCAATATTTTTAAAACATAATTTTGTTTTTTTTAAACATATGATTTTAAAATAATTCAAGCCATAATATTCCTACAAATGGAATCAGCTTGACTTGCATTATGTTTATTATGGTTACCAGTGGAAGCTTACTGTCTTTGGGAACAGGCTCAACTGATCCTCCAGCAGGTTTTCCAAGGCTGTAAATTACACTTGAAAAGACTGACCATCTTTCACCTTTGGCACAGCTGGTGGATTAAAAAAGCCAGAGAAGCATGGTTTTCCCATAAATAACACAGATCTCTGGAGACTTTTCACTTGCACTCCCATTATCTCACAGGTATTCTTTTTTACTAGAACACATAGTGCAATTGTTCAATAATATCTTAATAAAATCATACATCAAATTTCTATAAAATTATCATAATTAAAGTTGATTGCTTGAATCAACTAGCTATTCCTCAGAAGAAAGATGGTTAGCAATCTTCCATTAAGATTTACAGTTTCAGACATCTGAAGAAGGGACACTGAGTCAGAATTGACAGGGCTATTCACTGAAGAAAATATTATCAAATAAGAAACTTGATATTGTACCTAAGAAATACTAAATGAAACTAGTGCTGTTATATCTGGAGGAATATACTTTCCCTTTGCACATCATTCTTTGTCAATATGCTGTATGAGATAACCTGGGTTTGCTGTGATGCTGAACCTTATACCATTGGGGTATCAAATACCACAATGGTTTCCCATCGTGGACAGTGTTTGGTGGAGCTCCCAGTTCTAAAACAGGTTTGGAAGAAGGAGTGGCATCCACTTCCTAAACCACATGCCTCTGGAAACTCTATGAACTTGGAGAAACAATGATAGCTATGGAAAGGCATTAGATTAGGTCTTTTGTTTATAGAGTAGCTATGAGTCAAACTCAACTTGGTGGCAATCAACAACAACAACAAAAACAAGCACCCAATAATTTTAGCTAAAATTAATTGTGTCTTCTGACATGTTGTTCTTAAGTGTCATCAGTCGTGGATGACTCATAGCGACTCTATGAATGAAGGTCCTGAGCATGCATCATTTCTCTAAATTCAGAGCGTTTCTGAAGACAAGCTATTTAGAAAGTGGATACCACTCCTGCTTCCAAGTGTGTTTTAATTTGAGAGCTCCACCAAACACTGTCTACCATGAGTAACCATTATTACATTTGACACATCAGTATCACACTGTTTAGCTTCATGGCAGCCACAAGTTATCTCTGTACATCAAATGGATAGGCCAGGGCAATAATACTTAGAAGAATGTTTGGCTGAAAATAATTAAAACTAAATGCCCTTTTTAAATAGGAGGCCCAATCCAATCAGTTCATATCCAATTGTGAGCAACAGACCATACCCAAGCCTCAACCAAAACAGAAAACACACCTTTGTAGAATCCAACGGCTGCACTCATCTTCCCAAACTGGAAAGCTGCTTTTTTACAAAGGAATTTAATAAAAAAATAAAAAAAAGAACAACAAAACAAAATGTTCTGACAAGTCAACCATTGGAGGAAGTTATGGCCTTTTCCAGGAGATGTGGAGGTAAGTTAGCAGAACTGCTAACAGCAGGATCTGATACAAAATTACCTAGCATGAGGCCATCCAGATGATTTAAATTAGTACTCTTCTCGCTGTGAATCAATATTAGTTTCAAATCAAAGTTTCCTTAGGATCCCAAGATATCACAGAACCTTGTAGCTTAGCTAGAAAGAATAAGCATTGTGGTATGGCTCTGTGGGAAAAGGCATATTATTCATATCAGGACTCACAACATAATGTTCAACACTAGGGAAATGAGGGGGAAATAGGGGATGTGCTTAGCTATCTCCACAGCTTTGGTGGGTCACAGTTTGTGACACAAACCAAGTCTCAGAGATATTGTAATTTTTTTTAAAAGGTGGACTTGTCACAATATCAAAACTTGAGAAAGTAGAAAGGAGAAAATGCTGGAGATCACTGTTATACTGTAGGAAGATTTGAAAACTTAAGTGACTTGGTTTCAGAAGAAACACCAGTGGTGAAAATAAAAAAGTGGTTTACCTCACCACAAATACTGTCACCAGAAATTTACTCTCCTCTTTTCTTGTTTCCTTTCTCTTGACACATTTTTAGGAGGCTTAGAGACTCCTGAAAAATTTGCTGAACGGTTGCATATGATCTTGGCAATCCTCTTCTGTTATTTATTCAGTAAATATTTATAAAATATACAGTATGTGCTGCTGTGATGTCAGGCACAGAACTTTTGAGCAAAGAATAAATCTCTGCTCTATGCATAGTAACAGCTCAGACTTCACTTGTTGATCGAATACTCTTTGGATTTCATGTTCTGTAACACTAGGGAGACTAAGAGCAGTATTGAAATGTTTCTTTTTAAGTACTTTACTCCTAATATTCAAGTACTAAGGAACTATTGAGTGCTTATATAGTCAATGCTATCTTATGCCATTTTAGCTGTTCTGTGAGAAATGGTTTTAATTTTTAAAGCTTATTTCCTTGTAGTTTTATGTTTTTCCCCATAAAGAGAATTTAAAATGTATCCAACAGCAAAGAGCTAGAAAAACAACAGAAAAAAAAAACCGCAAACAAACCAGTCTTAATCCAGTGTTATGACAGTGAACAGTTTATATTTATTGGCCCAAATTAACTTTCTCTTATGTAAAATGAGGATTATTTTCATTCTACCTTCCAGAAAGGTAGAAATAAGGAGATTTTGGGGTCATATATCATACACACACACACACACACACACACAAAACTGCCTTATTGTTGATTCAAACTCATAGCAACTCTCTATCAAGTTTCTGTGTGTAATATTTTATGAAAGGAGATTTCCTATTTTTCTCCTCTGGATCTGTTGGTGGATTCAAACCACCGACATTTTGATTAGCAGCTTGACAGACATTATATATGAATCTCCTTATATATGTGGTAATAAGTACTATAGAAAATTATAGAGCTATTTGTACTAATTTTGAAATGCCCTTGGACTAATTAAACGTGCATCAAGGCAAGTTTATGTTGTCAGTGGGTCATAGATGGTAAGGTTGGCTCAGGATAGGGCAAGGTTCAGAGTTGCTCTTCATAGGGTCTCTATGAGTCATAGGTGACCTCAACTTGATGGCATAATAATAATGATAACAACATCAAGGAAATAAAGGGACTTATCAAGCACTTTTAACCTCTATTTACTTCTAATTTTTTCTACTTTGCCTAGTCTTTATTACTACTCAGTGTTTATTAAAAAGGAAAATTCATATGCAACCCTAAAACCCTAAAGATGCCCTTCCCCTAATGATTTCCTATTCTTCATGTATCTTCACCTAACTCTACAAAATATTCTACTAAGTTCTATCTTACTATATAAATAGAATTCGTCTTCCATTTACTTTTCTTAGGATCACACCAGAAAATAACCAAGTTTATGTATATTTTATCTTACCTTCTCGTTTCCAACTTCTCCATTCCAGGTATCAGTTCTTATTAATGCATCTTGGTTGCATGTTCAATCAATTTCAGACTGTCATAGTTGGTAGAAATCCTCAATATTTCATCTGTAGCTTTAGAGATTGGTATGTATGTTTCAGTAATAGTTGTATTAGTAGATCTTCCTTGTATGAGTATGGATAATATCCCATCATGCACAGCATTGGACTTCAAGTTAGATCTTGATTTTTTTCTTATGATAAATGGGACCCATCCCTCTTAGCTTTGCCATTCCTTGCATAATAATGGATCATATGCTTCTCTGATTCAAAGTGGTCAATATCCGTCTGACTCAGCTCACTAATGCCTAGCATGCCGAGTTTTATGCATTCCATTTCAGTTTTGACAACTTAGAATTTCCCTGGATTTATGATTCTTACATTTCATGTCCGGCAAGCTTGAAAAGCAATTGATGTGGCCTGAGAACTCAGGGATGGTGGTATCCACAGTCGTTGCTGCTGGCTTGGAACCAACTCATAGCTGACCCTCCAGCTGGTTTTGGGGATGCTGTCAGCCACACAGGAGACTACCTCTCTCTCTCCTGAGGAACACATGGGCACCCCGACTCTATTCTTCTGCTGGGCTGACATACATTGTCCAAGCCAGGCAGTTTGTTTTGTATTTCTCATAGCATGCATTTTTTTAAAATTATATTTGTGTGCTTATTAATTTTAGGGGTTGCTCTCCTGGAACTGTTTTGTCTTTGAAATGTGCCATAATGCCACAATGCTTACTCATGGTTGACAATGTTTGTATAGCTCACTCATTAAGACAGACTTGGAAGCAGGAGTGTCATCCACTTCCTAAACATTCCTGTGGAAACTCTATGAACTTAGAGGAAGGCACTTAACCACAGCATATAACGCCAAAGCCCTTGTCTCTCTTTTGGAGTTGGATGAAGTGGCTGGAGTCTGTAAGATGGTGCTCTTGTTTTGGCTGAGGATCTGTGTTGATTGTTTGGTTGTTTTTATTTAAGCCTCCTATTTAGAGTCAACAAGACCTCCTGGAGGTCCCTTATATTTAAAAATTGGATTTGAGGGATTATATTTTAATTCCTTGTTACTATATTTTGGAGGAACATCCTTTAAGTCATATAGCAGTCTGGCCAATTTGGGGTAATGAGGTAAGCTGGGTTTGCTGTGATATTGAACCTTCTGCCATTTGGGTCTCAAATGAGATAATGAAACAACTGTGTCGTAGGTGTGCCAAACACTAAAATGGCTACCCATTGTGGGCCGTGTTTGGTGGAGCTCCCAGACTGATTCACGTTTGGAAGCAGTAGTGACATCCACTTCCTAAACCACATGCCTCTGGAAACTATGAACTTAGAGAAACTATAATAGTTATAGAAAGGCTTCAGTCCTTTTGTCTGTCTATCTATCTATCTATCTATCTATCTATCTATCTATCTATCTATCTAATCTCCCTTGTATTTAAAAGTCAGCTGGGCTCAAGGGTCTAGCGTTATTTTCTTTTGTAGGAACATTCTTATAAGTTGTACAGCACTCCTCTGTCAATGCTGCACTGAGATAATCTGGGTTTACTGTGATGCTGAACCTTGTGCCACTGGGGGTCAAATGCCATAATGGTTACCCATTGTGGATAGTATTTGGTGGAGCTCCAAGTTTAAAACAGGTTTGGAAGCAGGACTGGCATCCAGTTCTTAAAACATGAAGCAGATATCAGAAAAGAATAAGAAAACATAACATGATTAAGGATCAGGGAAAATGTGCATCAGTAATGCTTTCTTTCTTGATACCTTTTCAATCTTATATGCAGAACAGATCATTCAGGAGGATGGAATTTATAACAGCAGGATTGAAGGAAGACTTATTAACTACCTACATTATCATATGACACAACCTTGCTTGCTAAAACTGAGGAGAACCTGAAGCATTTGCTACAGAAGGTAAAGGACTGAAGTCTTCAATGTGGATTAAAGCTCAACATCAAGATTAAAAGGATTGTTACCACTGGGCTAAAAGGCAGCATCATGATAGGAGGAGAAGAGGTTGAGATTGTTAACAATTGCAGCTTGCTTTATTTCACAATCAACATTCTGGGCACCAGCAATCAGGAAATCAAAAGTTGAATTACTTTGGGAAAATCTGTTGTCAAGGACCTTTCTGGAGTACTGAAGAGCAACAATGTCAGTCTAGAGATTAAGGTGTGCCTAATCCAGGACATTATTTTCACAATTACTTGTTATACATCACAGAACTGAACAGTTATTAAGAATGATGGAGGAAAAATCGATGTCTGAGTTCAGGTTCCAGAGAAGAGTGTTGAACATACCATGGACTTCCAAGAGAATAATCATGTTTGTCCTGGAGAGGGTAAAACCAAGCTGCTTCTTGGAAGCAAGGATATTGAAGCTTTGTCTCATATACTTCAGGCATGTGGCCAAGAAGGATAAGTCCTTGGAGAAGGACATCATGCTTAGAAAGGTTGAGAGACAACACAATAGGGGGTGACCCTGGATGAGCCAGATTGACTCAGTGACTGGAGTAATGGGAGTAGGTGTGTTGGAGACAGTGAGACTGACTCAGAATAGGGCCTGGTTCAGAGCTATTGTGCATAGGATTGTTATGAGTCACAGGTGACTTGACAGCACATAACAAGAAGAAACACTAAACACAAAATTTGGGGGATACTAAATTCAATAACCTTCAAATTTCATCATTTATTATAGATGAGTATAAATATACAGAGGTAACTTGTGGTTGCTGTGATGCTGAACACTGACCCTGATCTGTCAAATGTGATAATGGTTATCCAGTGTTTGGTGGAACTCCCTGATTAAAACAAGCTTGGAAGCAGGAGTGGAATTCACATCAGAAATAGCTTGCCTCCGGAAACCCTATGAACTTGGAGAAACAATGAAAGTAATACAAATGTTCAGGTCTTTTTGTCATAGGGTCACTATGAGTCATCTACAACTCGATGGCACTTGACAACGTATGACTAGAATAGCATGTATAAATTCAACTTTAAAATATTTGCAGTAACCTCAATTTCTTCATGAAATTCAAGTGTCATTGCATCAGTTCCCAGGTTCTTATTTTTTGCCAATGCCTTGAGTGTAGCTCTAAGTTTTCCCTTCATTAACATTGGTTCTTGATTACATGCTACTTCCTGAAATATTTCAGTGTCAATCAATTCTTTTTGGTACAGTGACTCTGGGTATTCCTTCAATCTGCTTTTGATGTTTCCTACTTTAGACACAATTTTGTTTACAAAAATCCTTAATATTGTAAGTTGAGGTTTGAATTTGATCTTGAGTTTTTTAGCTTGAAACATGTTGAGTGTGCTTTTCACTTTTGGTGTCCTAACTCAAACTCTGCACATTTCATTTATAATATTTTCCTTTAGCTTTTCAAGTTGTCCTTTTAAATTTTCTGTTCATCTCTCTTACTTAAGCATTTCTTCTTTTCCTCCCCCCTCCTATGTTCTAGTGCAAGTTTCAGAGTTTCTTCTGACATGCACTTTGGTCTTTTCTTTATGTTGTTGTTATTGCTGTTTTTAGGTGCTGTAAATTCGAGTACAACTCAGCAACCCTAAAAACAAAATATCTGAACCCTGTTCTATCCTGCACCTTTCTCATACTTCCTGACACAAAAGCCCACTGCAGCAGTCACCGTGTCAATCCACCTGGTTGAGGGTCTTCCTTTTCTTCACCAACTGTACAGCCTCCCCAGCATCATATCCTTCTTCAAAGAAAAACCCCTCTTGTCAACATGCCTAAAGTGAGGTGAAGCCTTATCATTCTCACCTCCAAAGAGCACTGTGCCTGCACCCTCCCCAAGACATATCTGATTGTTTCCTTGGTCATCCATGGGATGTTCAGTACTCTTTTCCAACACCACAGCTCAAAGATGTCATTTTTTTTTTGTCCAGTTCTCAGGTACATAGCAAGTGATGGGAAAGTCTATGACCTGAATCAGAAGCACTTTGGTTCTCAAATTGTCATCAATACTCATCAATAATTTGGAGAGGTCTCTAAGCTCAGATTTTTCCAGTGTAATGCATCTCTTTGTTTCCTGACTCCTGGTGGTATTAATTGTGGATCCAAGCAAGATGAAGCTGTTGATAGTTTCAGCATCCTAATCATCCATTATGATGTTGTCTATTGGTCCAGTGGTAAAAATCTTTGTTTCCGTGACATCGAGATGCAATTCACACCAAAGGCTGAATTCTTTGATCTTCTGCAACAAGTGCTTTAAGTCCCCCTCACTTTCAGCAAGCAAGGTTGTGTCATCTGCATTATGATGGTTATGGATGAGTCTTCCTCTAATCCTGATGTCACACTCCTCTTCATAGAGTCCAGCTTCTTGAATAATTTGCTCAGCATACATATTGAATAGGTATGGAGAGAAAATACAACCCTGACAAACTCCATTTTCAATTTTAAACCATACAGTATTCCCCTGCTCTGTTCTCTCAACAGCCTGTTAGTCCAGAAAAAGGTTGCACATAAGCACCATTAAGTGCTCTGGGATTCTTATTCTTCTCAGTGTCAGCCACAACTTGGTATGATCCACACAATCAAATGCCTTTGCATAGTCAATAAAGCACAAAGAGACGTTCTTTTAGTATTCCTTACTTTCAGCCAGGCTCCTCTGACATTACCAATGATATCCCTGGTGCCATGGCCTATCCTAAATCCTACTTGGACTTCTGGTAATTACCTATCTATGTACTGTAGAACAATCACTGTACAAGAAAGAATTGATTGACACTGAACAATTTCAGGAAGTGCATACAAACAGGAGCCAATGACAATGAAGAAAGAAGTAGAAGCTGCATTGAAGGCATTGACAAAAAATATGGCCCAAGGAATTGATGGGATACCAATTAATTCATTTTGATTAACAGATGCAGCCTTGGATGCACTCACCAGTTGATGTCAAGAAATTTGTAGGACACCTGTCTGGCTAACAGATTGGAAGTGGTCCCTATTTGTTCCCATTCTGAAGACATATGATCCAACTGAATTGGATAATATCTTTCTTCTTTATATTTGTACAAAAAAGATGGACAACCTCTTCCCACTGGAAAACCCACTGTTGAGTCAGCTATGGCTTAGTTCTAACTCAACAAAGTTAAATAATAGCAACATGTCTTTGTAATAACTTTCTTTCAGAAAGTAAGGAGGACTTGAGGTATTTACTGAAGAAGATCAAAGACTAGATCCTTCAATACGGATTACATATTGACATCAAGAAAAAAACCCTTAACATTGGATAATAAGCATTTATCATCATAGATGGAGAAAAGTTTTAAGTCAACTATTTAATTTCATTTAAATCTATAATCAATACCCACACTATTAGCAGTCAAAACCTCCAAATATATATATATGTTTCATTAGGAAAATTTGCTGTCAAAGATCTCTTCAAAGTTCTAAAGAGCAAGGAATCAGTTTCAAGACTAAGGTGTTTTTAATGAAAGCCGTGGTCTTTACAGTTTCTTCCTCTATCTGAAACTTAGACAATGAATAAGGATGAGATATGAAAAACTGATTCCTTTGAATTGTGGTGTTACAAACAAGTCTATCTTGGATTAAGTGCTCCTTACAGACAAAGATGGTGATTCTTATCTCACACACTTTGGTCATGTTATCAGTATGGGACAGTCTTTTGGGGGAAAAACCCCTCATACTTTCAAAGATAGAAGGTCAGATAAATATGAGTTTCTCAATATAGACTGATAGAGTAAAAATAAGTGAATATAAGCATATCAGAGATGCTAGGGTTGACATAGAATGGGGGAAGGTTCAAATTTGTTCCTACGATTACTGTGACTTATAGATAACCCTACAGCACCTAAAAACACCAACTTTGTGAAGGCTGAAAGTTAAACTAAAACTTATGTTAATGATTCAGATAAAATGATGAAAAATTCTTTTTATAGCTAATTGTTATTATTGCTGTTAGTTACAGTCAAGAGCTTTTATTAATTGGAATGTAGAATGTATCTTCCTGATAAAGAAGGTATATTGTCCAAAATTACATTGGCAGATCCTTGTTAAGATACATTTTTATTTCAAATGAAATTATGCTTTGTAGGAAAAAAGTACAACATCAGATGAGCATTATACTACTTGTTTATTCCCCTATTTGTTTTGTTTTTCTATCCATACACTATTTGTTGTGTGTTGGCCAAACTAACTAACTATAATCAACATTTATTGTCATATTTTAAAGCTAGATTAGGTTGTATCACACTTTGAAGGACATTTATGCAATATGTAGGGCTTGAATAAATGAATCTTGCAAATCTGTTGTATTGTATTGATTTTTATTTATAACATAGGTTGAATAGCATCACTCAAAATGTATGCCCATTTAGAATCTTGGACTATAAAGCCTTGTTTATAAAAAATAATGATTGCATGTGCAATTAGTTAATGTGAAGTTGTTTTAAAGTGGTGTAGGTCCTAAATCCAATGACTAATATCTTCAAAGGGAACTCTAGTGGCCTAATATTAAGAAGCTGCTTTAAAATCCCAAAGGCATGCAGTTTGACTCCTTTGGTTGTTCACTGGGGGAAGGATAGGCAGTCTCTTCCAATGTGATTACCTGCCTCTGAAAACCTCATGGTGGATCAGCTATGAGCCAGTTCTGACTCACTGGCACACAACAACAACAATATCTTTAGAAAGAATTGGAATTTAGAAGCAAAGACACACAGAATGAGAGAACTGTCCATGGATGACAGATGGAAGACTAGATCTTGCCACAAATCCAGGAATATCTGGGAAGCATTATAAGCTTGAGAAGTTCAACAAGGTTTTTGTTGTTTGTTTTTTTCATAGAGCATCTGGAATGAACAATCTTGTCAATCTTTATTTCATATTTCAATGGAATGAAATAAAAGATATCATTTATGAAGAAATCAAAAGGTCATTAAGTGACAAAGGAGAAAGAAATAGCCAAAATGAATGCCAGAAAAACTATGAATACTGCATGAGAGCATTGAGAGGGCTGCACAGTGGAGTGGATTGTATAAAAATGAAAAATTTTTCTTTTACTTTTCAAAGAGAAGAGCTAACTGGGGTGGGGGCAAGGAGAAAACTGCAACAATGATTGAATGGAAAGCCAAAGTCTCTGTAAACTTTTATTAAAATTAATAATAAAAATCAAAGAGAAAAGATTCTTAAATAAAAGAGCTGAACAAAGATTTTAAAGGGGAGCAGGAAAAAGCAAAATATTATAACAAGAGGTGCAAAAAGCTGGAGTCAGAGAGTAAAAAGGGAAGAAACCTCTACACACTTCTGAAATAAATGAAAGAACTGAAAAACTAAAATTCAAGCATCTAGTGTCAATTCTGAAAGATGCCATGGGAAAAAAAATCTTGAATGATGCAGGAACTATTCCTGTTAAAAGACAATGAGAAGAATACACAAGAGTTACTGTGTCAAAAAGAATTGTTCAACCCTGAAAAAATTCAGAAAGAGCCATTGAACAGGAGCTAATGATAACAAAAGAAGTTCAAATTATGCTGAAGATGTTGACAAAAAAATAAGGTCTAGGAATAGATGGAATACTAATTGGCATGTTTCAACTAACAGATGCTATCCTGGATATGCTTACTTGTATATGCCAGGATATCTTGAGGACAAATGACTGGCTGATTGACTGGAAGAGATCCATGCTTGTTGCCATTCCCAAGAAAAATAATCCAACAGAATGTGGGAATTATCAAAGAATATCATCAGATCAGCAAAATATTGCTGAAAATAATAAAAAACCTACTGGAACAATACATTGACAAAGAACCCACCCAGTCCAAATTGGTTTTGGAAGAAATGGTGGCAGAGGGATATTATCTCTGATTTTAAGTGGATTACAATTGAAAGTAAAGAATTCCTGAAAAAAAGTCCAATTGTGTTTTACTTACTGCACAAAGGCATTTAATTGTGTGTATCACAACAAACTATGGCTAATATTGAGAAAAATGGGAATCCCAGAACAATTTTGCTCATACAAAATTTATGCTTAGACCAAGAAGTTGTTGTCTGAATATAACAAGGTTTGGTTAAAAATTTTATATGGGTTGGGTCAGAGAGGTATCTTTTCCCTATACCTAATTAATCTGTATGTTGGGCAAAATAATCCATGAAGGCATACTCTATAAAGAAGAATGTGTCATCAGTATTGGAGGAAAACTCATCTACAACATGCATTATTCATGTAGAAATGACACAACCTTGCTTGCTGAAAGTGAGGAGGACCTGAGACACTTATTGCAGAAAATCATACTACAACCTTTAATACTGATTGCATCTCAACATCAAGAAAACAAATGTCCCTACCACTGGGCCAATGAAAAACATCATGATGGAGAAAGGATTAACACTGTCAATGATTTCATCTTGGATCCAAAATCAACACACTTGGTACCAGCAGTCAGGAAATAAGATATATTGCTTTGGGCAACCTGCTGTTAGGGACCGCTTCAAAATACTGAAGAGCAATGATGTCATTTTGAACACCAAGGTGAGCCTGATTCAGGCCATGGTGTTTTCCATCACATCTGTGTATCTGAAAACTGGAAAATAAATAAGGATGACATAAGAAGAATTGATGCCTTTGAGCTGTGGTGTTGGAGAATGGTCTGCCAAAAGAACAAACAGGTATGTCTTTCTTTTTTTATATACTGGGAAAATAAGGAACACTTCATGGATTTGTGTATCATCCTTGCACAGGGGCCATGCTAATCTTCTCTGTATCATTCCAATTTTAGTACATGTGCTTCTAAAGCGAACAACAAACGGGTATTTCTTGGGAAAAGGTGAAGCTGGAGTGTACCTTTAGGCAAGGATGACAAGGTTCATCTTTCATGCCTTGAGCATGTGGCTATAAGAGGCTATTCCTTATAAAAAGATACCATTCTTGAAAGGGTGGAAGGATCAGCAGAAATGAGAAATTCTTGTAATGAGGTGGATTGACATGGTGACTTCAGGAATGGGTTCAGGCATGTTGAGAGATTGTAAGGATGATACAGGATAGAACAGGATTCAGATATGTTGCTCATTGGGTAACTGAGTTGTACTCAATTTAATGACAACTAACAATAACAGAACTAACTGTGAGAGAATTTTTTTAACTTTTTATTTTTAAATAAAAATTTCTTTTATACTGTTTTACTTACAAAGTTTGTATTTATTGTTTTTCACACCAGATCTTTCCCATTTCCTCCACCCACAGATCCCTTTACCTGTCAAATTGTGTGACCCTATGATTAACTGCCTGCCCATACTCACCTCTCTGCTCATCCCTCTCCTGCTAGAAGACTCATAATACATATTACTGGTTATCTTTATATTTCTAAATTATGGGTCTTTTACAGTATTTTTCCTTAGGAGACTGAGTTATTTCACTTAGCATAATCCTCTCCAAAATCCCTCCCAAATTAGATAGTGACTTTCAAAATCATTACTCCTTCATGCTGGGCAGTATTCCATCATGTGGATGCACCACAATTTCTCATTCCATAAGACTGTGGCTGGACACTTGGACTGCTTCCATGAGAGAATAGTTTTTAATATTATAAGCCACTCAGTATGGTTCATTGTTAAAATATCCATAGAAAACAAATGCATTAAGGATGGAATAAAATTATATGTCATGGTAAGCATAGTCTATTTTATTAACACTCAATCAATAAAATTTTAGAAATTTCTCAAAGGCTTACATAACTCTGGGCACCATGATGGAAAGCCCTTAAAAGACGTGCTGTTAAAGAGATTGGGCACCAAGTGCGTAAGAATTTTAAGCAGCTAATAATAACAATGTGATCATTGATTCATTCATGCATTTATTCCACAAATTCTCAAGAGTGTCTTTTATGGATTAAGCATTTCTATCAGGCATCAAACCCGATATTAAAAGGCATGTTGTTGTTGTTGTTATGTGCCGTTGAGTCGTTTCCGACTCATAGCGACCCTATGCACAACAGCCCTAAACCCTGCTCTATCCTGCGCCAACCGCACCACCTCTGACACACCCATCCCGATTA
>NW_006399763.1:29361151-29367562 GCF_000299155.1 Elephantulus edwardii | reverse complement strand
TGGAGGACATAATGCTGAGTGAAATATCTCAGTTACAAAAGGACATATACAGCATAATGCCACTGTTGTAAAATGGGACTGACATAGGATTTAGGGTGTGGGGGACTGAGGAAGATGGGATAAATTATATACTGCATTGAAACAGATGAGAGAGAGAACTGTTTAAAAGGTATATATGATTAGGTGTTATTGTCATGACATGAGTCCAGAATGAAGGCTGCATAGTGGAGTGGACTTGGAGGGAGGGATTGTAGAACAGTGAAAGAATTTTTCTTTTAATTTCAAAGAGAAGAACAAATTGGAGGGGAGGGGTGGGCAGGGAGAAAAGTGAAACAATAAATGAATGGATATATAAAATCTCTGTGAATTTTCATTTGAATTAATAATTTAAAAAAAAGAAAAGGACACATCCCCAATGCATTCCATTTCTGATTTTGAACGATACAATGTTCCCTTCCTTTGTTCTGATGAATGCCTCCTGGTTCAAGTGTAGGATTCACATGAGTAGAAGCAGGTGTTCTGTGAGTCCCATTCTTCTCAAAGTTAATTACAAATTATTGTGATCCACACAGTCAAATGTCTTTGGATAATCAACGAAACAGATAAACATTGCTCTGGTACTCTCTGCTTTCAGCCAAGATCCATCTGACAATGGCAATAATGTCCCTAGTGCCACAGCCTCTTTTAAACTTAGCTTGTGTGTCTGGTACTTTGTCAATGTACTGTTCTAGTTGCTTTTGGATAATCATCAGCAGAATTTGCCTGTGTGTGATATTAATGATATTGTTTGATAATTTCCATACTCTGTTGGATCACCATTTTTTGGAATGGGAATAAATTTTGATCTCTACTAATCAGTTGGTCAGTTAGTTGTTCTCCAGATTTCTTGGCACAGTCTGATGAGCACATCCAGGGCTGCAACTGTTTGTTGAAATATGTCAGTTGGTATTGTGTCCCTTCGAGTTGCCCTCAGTGTGTGACTATGTGAGTATAATGATTAGGTGAACATTTTTATCATATCACTGAAGGTAGAGAGAATGAATAATAGTGGAAAAGGAGTGAAAGCTTGATAATCTAATCAATAAGAATATCATTACAGCGTCTAAACAAGCTGAAATCTCTAGAACAAGGACAGTGGTAAAGGAAAAAGAAAACAATAAATAACTTCAATAATTTCAAAAGACATTTAGCAGACAGAATTTAAAAGAGCTAGAATTTAACATGTTTAGTAAGTAAGATATCTTGAGTCTAAATCAAAGTCAAGATAAACATTCCATATTCTTCTACATATTTAGAATATTTTATATTTACTACTGAGACATTTACTAACTCTTTAAAAAGGAGTAAATATGAGATGAAAAAGTATTTCTCACTTTGGTTCAACTTCTCTTTATTGACAAACTATATTTGGATTCTGAAGCTACCCCAAAACTGGTAGCCTTCTTTAGAATATTTTGCCAAAAAATAAGTCCTTATTTACTGAACTGAGCTTGTATCTCTATTATACTGTCCTACAAAGTAGTCATATCACTAACTTTATGTGGCCTCTAAGTGTAAGTGTCTCTCTCTCTTTTCTCTCTTATGGAGTAACTGGTAAGTTTGAACTGCTAGCTTTTTGGACAGAAGTAGAACACTTAACCTACTGTGATTAAGAATGATCTTTATCTTCCTTCCAACTCACCTATAATTTATAATTAAAGATATTTTTAGAAATAGATTTTGTTTGTAACCCGAGGATTGCCTGTTTTAGTTTACAATTTGGAAAATTTGAGGTCAAGTTGAAATGTTGGAGTGAGTAAATAGGAAAAATTAAGAGTAGTACATCAGGTACTTGGGTAAATGTGATTATTTCTTTTAATTGAGAGACCAAAAGAGAAATTACACATTTCTTATATTCCCTAAGGGAACACAGGAATTGACTTGGGAGTTTTAGTAGCAATTAGTCAACTAAAGACCAACTGTCTTACAATAGCTTCAAATCGTTCACCCCAATTTAAATTCTTAAATGGGGTGAAAAGATTTAGCAATCCATCTAATGAGTTTCTCCTTCCTTAAAGAAGCTTCTGAGAAATTTGTAAAGCAGAAAATTTTCCCTAGAGCAATTAAAAAAATGATAGAAGTAATAATATGTATGATACACCAATTAAGCAAATTTAATTACATTATTGGGTTAGAACTTAATAATTTAGCTATACTGATTTGTAATATAATAAACAAATATAAATACATTTAATTGCTATATGATATACTCTATACTGGGAAAGTATAAAGAAATAATTACATACAAAAGTTATTACTAGAGAAAATAATAATCTGAACAGCAAAAGAAGACTACATAAAGAAGAATCTATGTATCAAAATGAACACCAAAATTAGTCTACATACAGAAAAAGAGTGAAAACAACATGCAAAAAACAATGGAAAAGAGAATTGACACATACGGGATTGAAAAGAAATGTTGACTTAGCTGAAGCATTGTTAAAAAGCTCAGTAAACATGCACTTGGCTAGGACAGAATTGAACAATGGTTTTTTCTAAATCATAATGAAAGGTAGAGTGGTCCATTTCTAAGCTGCTCACTGAAAGTTTTCTGGTTTGAACCCACCAGAAACTACATATGAGAAAGATATGGCTGTTTCTTCTGCTAAAAACTGCATTCAGCCTTTGAAATCCTGTGGGCCAATTCTACTCTGTACTATAGGGTCCCTGTGAATCGACTCAGTAGCAATCATCAAAATGAATGTGCATCTTTTATTAAAACTTCTGTTATCATTTTATATGTTTTGGTAACATTTGGTAATTTTTAAAGTACACGTGTTATTTTTACATTACATTATAGAAAAAAATCAGATAAAAATTATTAAATGTCCCAATAAGCAATATTACTCATCAGTTTAATTAAAGAATGAATAAATCTCCATGCCTTGAGTTGCAATACTTAAGGATAAGATGGGTAGAATATTGAATGATCCAAGAAATATTAAAAGAAGATGGAAGAAATATACAAAGTCACTGTACCAAAAAAAATTGGCTGATACAGAAAAATTTTAAGAAAAAACATATGATC
The DNA here is from genome assembly GCF_000299155.1 of Elephantulus edwardii. Lineage (NCBI taxonomy): Eukaryota > Metazoa > Chordata > Mammalia > Macroscelidea > Macroscelididae > Elephantulus > Elephantulus edwardii. Next base: position 29,364,495 of record NW_006399763.1, on the reverse strand, counting down.
GAGGAGCAATGATGACGTGCTCACTTGGCAGCACACATACTAAAAATAAAACGATACAGAGAAGAGTAGTATGACCCCTGCACAAGGATGACAGGCAAGTTTGTGAAGAGGCACTGGTAATGAAGGAGGAAGTTCAGGCTGCTATGAAGGACTTGGCAAAAAAGAAATTCCCTGGTATTGATGGAATGCCAGTTAACATACTTCAACAGATGATGACCTGGACATGCTTACCAGGTTGTGTCTGGAGGACAATTATCTGACCAATTGATTGGAAGAGGTCCATATTTATTCCCATTTAAAAAAAGGTGATCTAACAGAGTATGGAAATTATCATACAATATAAATCATATCACACGCAAGCAAAATCCTGCTAAAGATTACCTAGAAATGACTGGAACAGTACTTTGACAGAGAACTACCAGAAATAAAAGCTGAGTTTAAAAGAGGCTATGTTTAAAAGAGATATATGATTAGGTATTATTGTTATGACAGCAGTTCAGAACAAAGGTAGCATAGTGGCGTAGATTTGCAGGGAGGAATTGGATAACAATAAAGATGTCTTTTACTTTTCAAAATGAAAAGCCAGTTGAGGAGGGGCAGGGAGAAAAGAGCAACAATGAATGAATGGAAATCCAAAGTCTCAGTAAACATTCATTAAAAACAATTTAAAATTTAAAAAAGAAAGAAACCAGAACTGCTATCCAAGAAGCAAAAGGGGGGGGAAGGCTATGGCACTAGAGACATTATCACCAACGTCACATGATCTTGGCAGAAAGCTACAAATACCAGTGGGATGTCTATGTGTGTTTCATTGTCTAAGCAAAGACATTTGTATGTGGATCACAAAAAATGGTGGTTAACCTCAGGGAAGATGGGAATCCCAGAACACTTGTTTGTACTTATGTGAAACCTATACTTGGACCAGAAAGCAGGCTTCAGAACAGGTGAAGAAAACACTGCATGGTTCAAAATCAGAAATGGAGTACATCAGGGATATGTCATGTCTCCTATGCTTTCAATCTATATGCAGAACAGATCATTTGAGAGGCTGGGATTTATAAGGAGGGTTGTGGCATCAGGATTGGAAGAAGACTTATCAACACCCTATTTTATGCAAATGATGCAACCTTGCTTGCTGAAACTGAGGAAGACCTGAAGCACTTACTGTAGTCAGTCAAGAACTGTAGTCTTCAATATGGATTAAAGTAAAATATCAAGAAACAAAGATTCTCACCACTGGGCCAACTGGTAGAATCATGATGGATGGAGAAGTGACTGAGGTTGTTAACAGTTACAACTTACTCGGCTCCACAATCGAGAATCTTGGCATCAACCATTAGGAAATTAAAAGACAAATTACATTAGGTAAATCTGCTGTTGGGGACCGTTCCAGAGTACAGAGAAGCAATGATGTCAGTCTTGAGACTAAGGTGTACATGATTCAGGCCATGGTCTTCACAATTACTTGCTTTGATCAGAGAGCTGGATAATGACTAAGGATGACAGAAGTAAAATTGAAGTTTTGAGTTGTGGTGCTGGAGAACATTTGTGAACATAGCATGGACCACCAAGAAAACAAATAGACCTGACTTGGAGAGGGTGAAACCACGTTTCTCTGTGGAGGCTAGGGTTTTGAAGCTCCATCTCACATACTTTGGGTGTGTGTCCAGGAGGGACCGATTGTTAGAGAAAGACATGATGTTTAGAAGAGTTGAGGGACAGCAAAGGAAAGGAAGACCTCAGATGAGATGGATTGATATAGTAACAGGGGAGAGGTTACTTATTCTCTAGTTTGACATAGTTGTTTCTTAGTACTCTGGAAAGATCCCTGAAAGCACATTTACCTAAAGCAATTCATCTTTTGATTTCCTGACTGCTGTATGTTCAATGCTGTTCCATTATAGATAACAAACACGTTCTTTTTAAGAAATTGAAAGTTTTATTTGGGAATTACAGAGACCGTGGGTAAGCAAAGCTCTTCCTAAAAATAAAAATAAAGTAGGAGGCATAGCACTTTTTGGTCTAGAAATTACACAGCCATAATAATCAATACAACATTGTATTGGTACATTGACAGGCACTTAGACCAATGGGATATAATTGAGAACACAGACATCAGCTCATATACCTATTGTGAAATGGTATTTAACAAGGAAACAAAACCTAATGGATGAGGAAACTACAACCTTTTCAACAATTGGCTTTAATATAACTGGACATCTACCTGCATAAAACTGAAATAGGATATACATCTCACAACATACACAAAATTCAATTCAAGGTAGATTGAAGACCTAGTGGTAAAACCCAAAACCATAAGCATCATAGCGTGTGGCATAAATAGTCTAGCAAATATAGTCAGAAACACACAAACTAGAAGAAACCAGTGGATGAGACCTTCTATAAATCAAATCCGTTTGAGCATCAATAACTTTCCAATGCTGTTGTTGTTGTTGTTTGGTGCCATCAAGTCATAGATGACTCATAGGGAGTATGAGTCACTTTCCAATAGTATGGAAAAAAATCAACTGAAACAAGAAGGGAAATATGTGCACCTATGTTAATAGCTGCATTATTCACAATATGAAGTAAATGTAAAACAAACCAAATACCCATAAACAAATGATTAGATATAGAAACTGTGATACATTTGCACAATGGGATACTGTGCAGCACGAAGGAACAGTCATTTTGTAAACTAGTATAGTTTGTCTTTCCTTCCTGTTTTTTCACTTCTTGAAGAATACTGTCTTTGCGGTATTCTCACTATTCTTGCAGCTCCATTTTTTAGTATTCAAGTCATAAAATCTTTTCCTGAAATTGTTTTCAAATTCAGGTGGGATAAGTTCAAGGTGCATTTTGGCTCTAATGGGGTTGACTTTTTCTTTTTTCAGTTTCAATTCTTAGTTGGCTGCATGGTAAAGAGCTGTACTGTCAACGATAAAGCATATGGTCTGAATCCTCTAGGTGCTTTGAAGAGGACAACTTCCTCCATGCAATTTACTGCCACTGAGAACGCCTGAAAAAGTCAGCTATGAGCCTGTTCTGACAATATGAGTTACCATTTAGAAGAGGCCGTGGCACAAGGGATATTATAGCTAATGTTAGATGGATCCTTGATGAAAGCAGAGAGTACCAGATGAATGTTTATCTGTTCATCATTAACTAAGAAAGGCATCTGTTTGTGTGGATTACAACACACTGTAGTTAACTCTGAGAATGGGAATCCCAGAACACTTGATTGTACTAATGCAAAACCTATACTTGAACCAGGAGGCACTTGTAAGAACAGAGCAAGGAAACACTACATGGTTTAAATTTAGGAAGGTTATGTAAGGGATGTA
>NW_006399763.1:29355317-29356436 GCF_000299155.1 Elephantulus edwardii | reverse complement strand
AACAACAACAACATTAATAATGAGACAGAACACCAGAAATGTAGGAGAAAAACAGAGGTAAAGCAGGAGGCAAACAGTTCTCGAACCACTGAAGGGAACTGCCTGCCAATTCCAGCTTTCCTGTCTTTGTTGAAAATTGCCAGGAAGTAAATCACAAAGAGAATCCAATACAGGTGAAGCTAAGCTTTCTCTATTGACAACTTTCTGCTTGACTCAGGAGGGAGGGGTAATGAAAAAAACCCTGTAAATGCTTAAGGATTACCTTAGTGCTTCAGGATTAATTCCAGCTTGTATCATCCTCCCTCATAATCTGAAGTAGTAGTTTGTTTATTATAAATATTTAATATAAAATTTGGCTTCCCATAATAGAACCTTTCTTGCTGAAACTGAAAAGGACCTGAAGCATGTGCTGCAGAAGGTGAAGACATATAGTCTTCAATATGGATTGAAGCTCAACATTCAGAAGACAAAGATTCTTACCACTGGGCCGATTGGGAGCACCAGATAGAGAGAGAAGAGATTGAAGTTTTTAGCAATTTCAGCTAGCTCAGATCCACAATCAATACATTTGACACCAGTAGGCAAGAAATTAAAAAGATTAATTGCACTGGTGAAATATGCTGTCTGGTACAAAAGTGCTAAAGGAAAACAGTTGTTAGTCTAGAGACTGAAGTGTTCCTGATTCAGGCCGTGGTCTCTGCACGTATTTGGTATGCATCAGAGAGCTGGACAAAGACTAAGGATGATAGAAGAAGAATGGATTCTTTGACTTGTGCTGGTGAAGAGAATTGAACCACCAAGAGAACAAACAGGTCTGTCCTAGAGAGAGTGAAACCAGGCTATTCCTTGGAGGTAAGAATTTTGAAGCTCCATCTCACATACTGTGGGCTTGTTGCCAGGATGAAACAGTCCCTAGGAAGGAAATCATGCTTCGCGGAGTGAAGGTACAATACAAGAGAGGAAGATCCTGCATGAGATGGATTGACCTAGTAATGGGCATTGGGGTAAGTTTGTGAGAGAAAATGAGGCTGGCAGAGGACAGTTCAGAGTCTACAGCTATTGTATACAGGGCACTCCGAGTTGCAGGCGACTCAACCGCACATAATAACAATATGCTGA